>NW_027397142.1:3699953-3726838 GCF_003265705.2 Callorhinus ursinus | reverse complement strand
AATGCAATATATGTTAAAAAAAAAAAAAAAGAAGATAGCAGGAGGGGAAGAATGAAGGGGGGAAATCGGAGGGGGAGACGAACCATGAGAGACGATGGACTCTGAAAAACAAACTGAGGGTTCTAGAGGGGAGGGGGGTGGGGGGATGGGTTAGCCTGGTGATGGGTGTTAAGGAGGGCACGTTCTGCGTGGAGCACTGGGTGTTATACGCAAACAATGAATGACTCATGGAACACTACATCAAAAACTAATGATGTCATGTATGGTGATTAACATAACAATAAAAATTAAAAAAAAAAGAAGGTGGGCTCCACTAAGCAGGACACAGGCATTTTGGGTAGTGGAAGAGCACCATCTGTGACTGCACGTGCTTGTCCCAGATGCAGACAGAGCCTGGGCCACACCCAGACCAGGGACCAGGAAGCCTCAGGGCTATGCCCTGGGGTCTGTGTCTTGGCATTTTCCGGGTGAGTCGGGTTCAGCTGCGTGTGCGGCTGGGGGGCTGGTCATTGCCGGTGGCTCTGCTTGGCTTGGGCTCCCGCACCTGCTCCTTGCCTGGCGAGGTCTCTGCAGGTGCCTCTGAGCTGTCCTGGCTCCTTTTGACATCAGTGCCCCTCACGGACCCCAGTCAAATGTGAGTTCCTCTGAGGGCCCGGGCTGGGACGTACATTCTGCTCCTTCCTTGTACTTTGCTCGTGCTCTTGAAGACGGCAGGTGCTCAAATGCTGGTGGAGTCGGGAGCATCTAGGGCAGGTGCAGAGCAGGGGCCCATGGGAGGGCAGCCCTGATTCACTGCAGTCGCTGGTCCCGTGTGTAAATGCTTGCACTCCGTGGTGGCTCTCAGGCCACCGGTGTGATGTCACTCACGAACTGCAGGGCTGGGAAGATGTGAGTCCGTTCCCGAGGGTTCCAGCACCTGAGGCCCCCAGGGGTCCCCTGAATCTGCCAGGACATCCTCCACCACCTCCTTGCCATTTCCAAATCTCACTCCAAGAAAGTGAGCGAGAGCAAGGGCGGGAGAAGGGAGGAGGCAGACCGACAGAAGGGGTTGGCAGGCCCGGCTGGGAGGAGGGCTCGCCCTCTGGCAGGCAACGTGACCCGCCAACCCCCCCATGAGGCTCCACCCCCGCCGCCTGCTCTAATAAACTTGAAACTCCAGTGACTTAAGTGAAGATTTCAGATTAACATTTAAATTAACACCGGACTGGAAATCTGGAGGCCCAGGTCGCTGATGTGACTCTGTTAACTTGTTCTGTGACCTGGGGCAGAAATTTAAAATGATCTTTTCTCATCGAGCCGCCCCTCCATGGGGAGGTCAGGGATGGCAGACCTGGAGGACTCCCTCTCTCCCAGCCTGTCCTAGAAGCTAGAGCCTTACGTGCAGGTGGGGATCCCTTTTGACCCTGAGATGCTCTGCTTGACTGGTGAGTGTGGACCCTCCCCACCCCGGGAATCTGGGGCTCCAGGCAGTGCGGGACACAGGACAGAAAGGCGGGAGTCATGGGCCTCCCTGACTACCAAGGCTTGGGGATGACCAGTGGCCCTGCCATCAGCTCAGGCCCTCTGGGGGTCCCTCTTCCCAAGCCCTCCTTTATAGGGCCTGTCTTGGTGCCCCCGAATCCTGAGTGGAAGGGAACAGGTGTTAACATATGACTGGAGAGCCCCGGGGACCAGACAGCTCCAGCTTTGTGGGCTCTCAAGAGCCAAGACTATCCCAGATCAGGCTGGAGTCAGAAACGTGGTTCTGCAACACAGAGCAGAGAGACCTTGGGACTCTGGGATCCTAGGCGGCTCACCAGGTCCGGTTGGGGATTTCCAAGAGTCTGGACTCTTCCAGAGGGTGGGGGAAGGGGCCCACCTTGTGCATGCCTGACGTTTTACAGACGCTGTAATCCTCAGCCCAGGATGAGGGAACTAACCGTAAGTCGGGTTTGTCCGGGTGTATGGTAAGCTGGGGACAGCAGTGGTCGGGCAGTGTGTCCTGGAGGACGGGGCATCACTGTCCCCGTCAGCGGGAGGCCGAGCCCTGCAGCAATTCCCTGGCTGTATCTCTGCACCCCCTGGTCCCGAGGGCTCTGGCCGACCTCATCGCCCCCCCGCCCCCGCCGTGGGCTGGGAGGGGCAACACCAGGGCCGAGGGCAAGTGCCCCCTCTCTCTTCAGGAAGATCCTGGAACGGGGTCCAGAGCCAGGCCTAGCTGTCAGGGACAGGGACAGGGACAGGAAGTGTGTGTTCTCTGTGGCCAATCTTGTGGCTATGCGGTTCCTCACCGGGGAGGGAGGGAGGGAGACCCGCGGCGGGAGGAGAAAGTGCCGAGGGGACAGCCCAGGCAGTGACTGATGCTGCTGGCAAGAGGCTGACAAGCCTGAGCCTTCCGTCTCCTGCTGGTGATGGCCTTGGAGAGACAGGCTGTTTTGTTCGGGGCAGATTATGCCCAGAGACCCAGCTTGTCTCTGCTAATAATTTATTTAACACAGGTTCACTGCGGGAATTATAATACTAATACCTCACAAGCCAATAGCATACAGGATAATGTCTCTTTTTTTAATTAATTTATTTTAATTATGTTATGTTAATCACCATACATTACATCATTAGTGTTTGATGTAGTGTTCCATGATTCATTGTTTGCGTATGACACCCGGTGCTCCACGCAGTACATGCCCTCCTTAATACCCATCACCAGGCTAACCCATCCCCCCACCCCCTCCCCTCTAGAACCCTCAGTTTGTTTGTGTTTTTTTTATTTTTTTTTAAGATTTTATTTATTTATTCATGAGAGACAGAGAGAGAAAGAGAGAGAGAGAGAGAGAGAGGCAGAGGGAGAAGCAGGCTCCCAAGGAGCAGGGAGCCCGATGCGGGACTCGATCCCAGGACCCCGAGATCATGACCTGAGCCGAAGGCAGACGCTCAACCATCTGAGCCACCCAGGCGCCCCCCTCCGTTTGTTTCTCAGAGTCCATCGTCTCTCATGGTTCGTCTCCCCCTCCGATATCCCCCCTTCATTTTTCCCTTCCTACTATCTTCTTCTTCTTCTTCTTTTTTTTTTTTTTGACACATAATGTGTTATTTGTTTCAGGGGTACAGGTCTGTGATTCATCAGTCTTACACAATTCACAGCGCTCACCGTAGCACATACCCTCCCCGATAATGTCTCTTAATAAGCCAGCAAAGAAATAACACCCTCTGAACCAATGATAGATGAATTGCACTACTGTTCCAGGCAGAGGTGGGATGAAAGAAACAAAGCCCAGGTGTAGCCAAGGTGGGTTTCGCTATCACTTGTTTCTCTGTAGAGTCAATCCTTCCAACCAAACGCTGGGTGCCGTTTGCCTGCGCAGGTCCCTCGCTGCTGGGCCACCGCACCAGTGTCGGCAGGGAAGGCAGGCTGTTCCCGAGCGTCTCTCTCCAGGGACCACTGCACACCTGCAACGGTGCCCCCCAGCAGAAGCCTGGCCACAACAGGAACAGGTGTCTCGAGATCTTCGGAGAGCTACTGACATGAGTAAGGAGTAGACTTGCCCAGACAGAACACTCTTCAGAAGTCCTCAGGAGTTCTTGGTATTTAAGCAAATATGTGAGGTCACGTGATAACAGCAGCTCCGTACGTTCCTACTGATGAGCATTCAGCAGCTCAGCGGTTTTGATGACATCATCCTGACACGGCCTCCCCAGTGTCAGCAGTTTCTTTCTGCGATCAACACAAGTTATCAAAACAGGTTCAAACCACATAAAACTCTGTCCGAAACAAACTTGCAGAACAATTTGAAATCCCCACCCTGAGACGTGTGTGGTCCTGCAGACACAGACAGGACTTATCGTTCCATAATAGGTAATCAAAGTGGTCTAGGGCTGCTCCCAAGGGCTGAGAGTCGCCTGGCCAGGAGGAACGGAGGCAGGACGGCGCCAGGGCTGGCCCATGCGCCCCAGCAACTCAGGAGTGAATCCTGGGGAAAGGCGCTTGATCTCCCAGTCCCGGCCGAGAGATGGCGGTGGTCCTGGGGTCGCTCTCACGGGGCTGTGTGCGTGTGGAAGGCACGCCACATGGGAGCACAGCTTAGTCCGCGCCTGGAAGGCAGGGAGCAGCCGAGGGTGTGAGCGGCCGGGAGGATTCTGGTTGGCTTTGTTGGCTTTGTTGGCTTTGTTCTCATCGGTGCGGGCTGAGCCCTCAGCCATCCCGTTCCGATGTCTGATCAGGAGAGAGCGCTGAAGTGGTGGGGTCTCCGGTGCCAGAATTCACATTCTGGGCATTTAAAGGTTATGCTGTTCTAACAAAGGGACTGAAATGTTTGAGTAAGAGCGTGCTCATGTCTCCTTCTACACCAGAGCAGTCCTGAATGGTGGGGGCCTTGCTTGGTCGTTCAGAAAGCCAGGTTCCTCCAACACCCCTCATCCACAGTTGGGGCAAAGACAGCAAGTCCAGAATCAGTTTCCTGTTGAGCAAATGAGGCTGATGTTGGAGGCATCATTTCATTTACTTGTTAATGGTGACAATTCTCAGCTGGGCAGGAGGTACCTAGAAAGAAGGGCCAGGAGCAAGAGTCTCTCTATTCTTTAAAAAAGCGTATTTTAAATGAAAAAGTCAAATGTATGTGGTTTAAAAAAAAGACACTGTACAAAAGAGTATACAAAGAAAACTAGTCTCAGTCGACTGTCTTTGAAAACTCTGCGCATTTCTGCTTGTGGAGAAGCAGTCGAAGGACGAGAACCATTCTCCGTTTCTGGGAAGTGTGTACTTGCTGAGGGTCCAGCTAGAGAAGGGCTCGGAGGGGGCCTTCCTCTGCCCCTTCCAGAGGTAACAGATGCTTTGTGCCTTGTTTAGCATGCAGGGCCCTGATGGATGAGGTGGAGTATGACGTCACCAAGGTTCGGCAGAAGAAGACCAAGGTGGGCTCCTTCCGAATAAATCCTGATGGGACGCAGGAGAGGAGAAAGGTAGCGGAAAAGAAATCATGAGCCAATGTATAATTGCGGATGTGGGCAATTACCAACCATTTATCCAAACAGCAGTTGGTCTTAATCTTGTAACCTTCCTCTTGTTCAGGGTATCAGCTCTAAATTGCTTCTGAGTCCTGGGGGACCCAAAGTAATCTTTAAGCTTGAAATTGAAGTCTCTCTCCCAGCACCTAAATTTTGTGTCTTGTCATGTCGGAAGACATCGCGGCACTGTTGTTCATCAGGATAAAAATAGCACTTCCATGGTTCTTGGCGAGGCCAGTAGGGGTCCCAGAGCGGCTTCAGGGGCTGCCTGGAGCCACTAGAACGCTGAACACCCTCCCCAGGCTCCCACCCCTCCCTCCAAGGTCTACAGAGATTGCTAGTGGGGTGGGAAGGCAAGACCCATCTCCGGGACAGATGCCGGCACTTGTCTGAAGGGAAAGAAGGATGTGCTTCCTCGCTGAGACCCTCTGGCAGCTCTGACGGTGGGTCTGAGAAGCTGGGAGGGTTGGGTGGGGCCGCTGTGAGTGCCGGCTCGTCTCCTCCCCAGCTTGGCACTAAGGTCCTAACGCTCCAAACACAGAAGCTGACTGCAATGCCATCCTAAGCAAAACACAATCGGAGAAGTTATTCCACAGCATCACCTAATTCACCCCGAGCTAAACAGAAACCAGTTTGGGGTTTCTTGCTCTTGAGTCCAATGCACTGCACTCTATTTTAGAGAAAATAATCGAAGAGGGCTGTCTGCTTTTTCCCCGTCTTCTGGGATTGCATGCCCATCACAGAGGAAGGCAGGAGGGGAGGCCAAGGTCCAGCCAAGGACTCCATGAGGTGTTGCACTGCGTGAACGCGACAGCCTTTATGGAGGGCCTCGGTGTGATGTTCGCCTCAGTCAGGAGGGCGGGACGCTCTCCTCCAAGTCAGCCATCTGCTGCACGCGAGGGCGGGTGCTCAGGTCTTTCTTGGGTTTGTTGTGTCTTGAAGTCATAGCCAGCGACGGACCCCGAAAGTTCAGATCGTGGCACCAAAAGGATCATGGTAACTCTGCAGGCTGCAGTCCCTGCCTATCCCCAGGTACCCCCCGGCCCCACGGGGTCACAGCAGACTGCAGAGGAGCAGCCCGGGGCCCTGGCGCCCGCCGCAGCAGACTCCCATGGTCAGGCAGGGCCGGGAGGATGCTTGTGCACAGGCCAACACGGCTTCGGAAACGAATGGGGGTGTTAATATCAGAATAGGTTAAAATGCGGGCTATCTGATGCATTGTTAGCACACCTAGGCCACGAGAAAGGAAGACGTCTGTCTTTAAAGAGTAACAGGGCAAAAGGGAGAGGCAGGCAGAGGTAACTCAGCAGGTACGCAGAGCTCAGGGCCAGCGGTGGATGGAGGGCCACATGGGGCTCGCGGGGGCACACCCGGCCCTCCCGCGTCCTGGATCAGGTCCCTCCCAACAGAGACTTATGTTTACCTGGAGAATATAGGCCTGCTCTCCCCTTCCTCCTGTTGCTGAGAACATTCCACTTTGAGTCAATCGGGTTGAAATAACTTGTTCAAGTTGAAATAACTTGTTCAATTTTGCCGCAAACACTCGGTCTGCGAGGCTATTTGGAAGCCATCCTTCCGCTGCGTTCATCGGTTTGACCAGGGTGACCTCACAGTCCCGGCTACTGGAAGTGGGTGCTACCCTGGGTCATGCTCCACTTGGAGCTGCCGCGGCCCTGGAGCAGGGCTCTCCCTGGCAGGCATGTGGGCGGGTCTGCGGTGCCCTGAGAAGGCGGGTCTTTACAGCCCCCCTGTTTGGGAACCATGTGGTTTTGGGGTTGGGGTGGAGGTCGGTTCTCCTGCCTCTGGCCAACTCACAGCAGAAGGACCCCAACGGCCCCCATTGTTTAAAGAGCCCTGCGATCTTCCCCAGGAAGCTACTGGAACGTCTTGCATCCTCCAACTCAGAAAGCTGTCCCCTGCCGTGATTCAAAACCCTGTGGCGTTGTTTTCTTCGGCCAGCAGGCTGCTTGGCCAAACTTGAAATGCAGGGGAGCCTCGCGGCATGAAGTCAGGCCCTTCAAATGCCCATCTTGGATGGGAGCCAGGTGGTTCTTGCCTGGTGTGGATCCAGAGGCATTTCTCTGTCCTTCTGCTGTGAGCTTGCAGGATGTGTGTGCTCAGCTTGGCATTCGGCAAAGAACAAAAGAAGCGCCTAGCAGGATGCTGAAGGAGGGAGGGTTTGCACCAGCCACCCAGGCTGGGAGAGGCTTCGGATGCCAGGGTCCCCTCCTGGGTCTCAGGGACGTGGCTGGCCAGAGGGGCGACACCACACACCTTCCTGCATTGTTCTGCTTTTTCTCTCCCCTTCTCATTCTGTGTTTCTCCAAGGATAAAAGGAAATGGGCATGCTGTGTCCTCAGAGCTGAGTGGGTCCTTGGAAAGCCTCCCCTTCCTCAGAGCACGAGTGGGAGCACCCCCTGAGAGAGTCCAGGTTCTGAGGGCACAGGGGATGAATCGACGTGAGCTGGCCTTCCGAGCACAGCGTGGATGATAAATGCACAAGTTGGCCTATGTCCATGCAGGGCTTTCACTCTGTGTCTGGCCTGGTGCTGGGGCTGGTCTGGGGAGGGCAGCATGGATGGGAGGCATGTGTGCCCCAGCTGCTCTGGGCCAGGTCTCGCTTGGTGAGAAGATTCGAGGGGGCATACTCTGCCCCCAGAGGGTGGCCAGGGAGAAAGCGGCCCTGAGCTGTGGCCACAGCTGCCCTGCCCCTGCGTGCCTGCCGGGCCGCCGCCCCCTTGCTGGCCCCACTGTGTTCTGGTGGGCCATGCCGTCTCCCTGTCCCTTGGTGGCTCTGAGCTGGCCTTGTGTTGAGCCCTTGCTTCGGTCTTTCCTCCCTCAGCTCCGTACACACACGAGCAAGGGCTTTCTTGCCCCTGGGGTCACTGGCTAGAGCCACAGACTCCCAGACCTGGCCACCCACGTGGCCACCAGCAGGATGCTGGGAGGTGGGGACACTGCAAGGGGTCGGGGACAGGGTTAGGGGAGTGGGGGTGCCACGGCAGGTGCAGAGACCCCCAGTTCCCTGGGGCTGCAGCTGACTTCCTGCAAGACCTTCTCTCTGCCTGACCGTTTTTCCCGGCTGAGCAAGAAGGGAGTAACCCCCCAGGGAGCGGCCCCAGGAATGGGGCTTTCAATCCTCCTTGGGATCTTCAGAGTACTTCTCAAATGTGCTGGGCACAGCTTCTGGAAAGTCCCCAGTGGAATTAGGCCCAAGCTCCTCCTGGAGAGCACACCTCTACTAGGCCCCCACTTCCCATAGCTCTGCCCCTTCCGCTCCCAAGCCTGGGGGCCCCCGAGCACGCGGTCACTGAAGGCCCCCCTCAGACACGCCACCGCTCCGTGGGCCTCCACGGTTCCTCTGACTTATGCTCACAGATCTGAGCGTGAAAGTGTGGCTGCTTCCGGACGGAGGCGGGAGCCTCCACCAGCTCTCTACCCAGCACGGGGGTGCGATGAGACCATGGAGGAGGACGCCCCCGTTTCTCCGAGTTCTGATGAGGCCAGGACAACACGCAGTTGCTGCACAGATTCAGTGGGCTGCAGGGGTCCGAGGCCCCCCACCTGAGCAGGCTGCAAGGGGATGGCACGTGGGGCAGGGGTCTGAGAACTGTCTCCTTTGCTTTGATTGACATCATCCTCCAGGTAGCTCGGAGGCCTCCAGTGTCCAGTGTTAGGGTCCGTACAAGTCCCGGGGATGGATGCGCAGCACGCGGGCCACCACCCCCAGAGACTTACGAGGCTGTGCTGGGAATGTTCTCCTTGCTCCTCATTCTAAAGGGAGACACCGAGTTCACACACAACCACGTTTTTCCTGACGTTGTTTAAGGAGACGCGCGTGCCGGGCGGCGTCCCTGCAGGGGAGCGGGGACAGAGGGCATACAGAGCCCTCCCCCGGTGCCCGGTGCTGCGAGCGAGCGGCCTGTCCCGCCCAACATCTCCCCTGCTCCGTGACAAGGCCGACTCTGCGTGGCAAGAGGCAGTGGCATCAGCTCCTAGGTCATGTCTTCCTTGTTTTCAACCACTGGATGGACGGCAGGTGTGGCCACACAGTGAGCGACATAGCACAACGCAACCTGGAGGCAGTTAGGTTTTGTTTGCTTGTTCAGCAAGTGTGTATCCTGCTCTCCTAAAAACTACAAGAGCCAGACCTGCAGGGGTGGGGTGGAAGTGAATCTGTGCTCTCGTGGTGGAGATCCAGAGTCGGGAAGCAGCGGTTTGCGGACTTACAGTCCATCCACTGGACACAGGACCTCCGGTCCTATATGCTCCTGCCTGGCAGGGCCCCAGACACATCTGTCTCGTGTACGAGCAGGAGATGCAAATGCAGAGCATGAAGGCCTGCTTTGCCTCGACTGACGGAGAATATGCCAAGTTCTCTAAACTTTGAAAGTTCAAACAGCAAATCCCACCAATCAAGAACGATGATGGTGTAGACTAGAATGTAATGTCTTTTTTGGTAGATTCCTTTAATACCTCTGGAAGATAAATAAGGCCACTTTAATTGGCTTCATTTTCTTTTCTTTTCTTTCCCCGAGTAATTTCTATGCCCAACGTGGGGCTCGAACTCACAACCCTGAGATCGAGAGTTGCATGTTCTACTGATGGGGCCAGCCAGGCACCTCTAATTAGCTTCATTTTAGAAATACAGTTGAGGCTCAGAAAGCTTTAGTGACTCCCTAAATTTTGGCAAATTGGTATTAATTTAATTTGCTGATAAGTCAATTCAGTCAGATTCCACATCATTTGCTATCAATAGAGCTACCACATCCTGTTACATCCTGTATAACACCGGATTCCTACGGCATCTTGGAGTTGTGCAGTGCACAACTTGCACAACTGTATGTGGGGCCCTGTTTGCTATTGTGAGGAGAGGCGTGGGCCTTTGTAATAGGCCAGCTAGGAAGCAGAGGGGAATTTAGTCCCTTGGTAATTTTCAGACTGTAGTCTGCCACCTACTAGTTGGCCATAAAACCGGTGTGGTGGGGGGAAACCGGCATGTGGAAATATACATAAAGTATCAGAGTGCATCTTATAGCAAAGGAAACTGCTATCTCATGACACCATGTAACGAGCTGCGATGCAAAAAGTGGGTCATGTCCAAAAAACTGAAAGCCACCATAGCAGATGGCTGTTCTCAGCATGGGACAGTAGCCTAAAGATACTTCATTTGGGAAGATGGTTAATACCCAAACAGTGCTGCAGTAATTCCTGACTCCCTCTGCAGAAACCGCCAGGACTTGTCCTAGACCAGACACCATGGCACACATCGCTGGGAGTTTGGTGGTCTAGACAGTTCCTAGGCCGAGGATGCAGGGCAGCAGGGGTGGGGCTGATGTCTTCCCAGCGCAGCGGTGGCCCCAGGGGCCTGGCTCCTGGCTCCTGCAGTCTCAGCGGCTGTGCCCTGGCGCCGTGGCCTCCCCTGCCTCAGGATCCAGGTGCAAGTTCAGCCCGTGCTAAGTGTGGTGTAGACAAGACGAGTTCTCACCCGGAAGGAGCGACACCCTGACCGCTGTGAACACCATGAGTGATAACCATAAGACCTGCTTCTGGCACCGAGCTCCAGAAACCTGGGTAGTGTCCTGAGTGAAAGGGATGAGAGCTGATGCTAAGGAGGTGACCCTTGGGGTTGAACTCTCAACCCCACCCGGGCCCCTGGGGAGGGGAGGGGGCTGGAGACAAAGTTCAATCACCAATAGCCGATGATTCAATCAACCACACCTATGAAATGAAAGCTCCATCACAACACCCAGAGTATGAAAGGGAAAGCTTTGTATCATGTTCCTCTTTTAACACGTGGGAGATTTGGGGCAACCCTCTTGGATCCCCTCCCCCCTTGGGAGCTTCGTACTATCACTTTGCTGTATCGCTCAATAACCTTGCTTTGCTGCCCCCCCCAAAAAAAGAAAAAAAGGCGGGGTGGTGGTGCCTGGGTGGCTCAGTTGGTTAAGCATCTGACTTTAGCTCAGGTCATGATCTCGGGGTCCTGGGATGGAGTACCCACCGTGCTGGCTCCCTGCTCAGAAGGGAGCCTGGTTCTCCCTCTCCCTCTGACCCTCCCCCCCACCCGCTCATGCTCTCTCTCTCAAATAAATAAATAAAATATTAAAAAAAAAACACATGGGAAATTTGTCCTGAAGCCCCAGCCCCACCCCATCCCCAAAGCACTTCTCTCCTAGGTCAGGGTCAGGAGAGCCTTAAAGACCCACTGCTAAACCCCTCTCTGGGCAGGGGAACCAGCCCACTGATGGTCTCCACCGATGGAGACCCCGACTCAGGTCTCCTGGGGGTGCCTGCTTGAGCACAGGAAGGGGGTGGCAGGAGCAGCGTCCGTTCATGGGAGGCTGGAGGGCAGCTCTTCACCGTTCAGCATCTGGTGCTAAGTGTGGAGCGCTCGGGGAGTCGGGGGGACGAGCAGCTGGTGGGAACCCCGGGGAGTCGGGGGGACGAGCAGCTGGTGGGAACCCCAGTGTGGTGGGGGAGCCTAGAGTTGGTAGTGGGGACCAGTCAGGCGTTCTTCCTTGCATTTTCTGGTCAGCAAGAGGAGGAGATGGTGTGCGGATGGATTGTAGGGCTGGGAACTCTACCGTGCAAGCAGGAATTTGGGGGATCACCCCTAGGTTGGTCTGTGGACATTGTCAGCCCACAGACAACATTGTAATAAATGTTACTTTGATAATAGTTGTGAATAAAATTATGTCTCCAGGAAACTGTAGTTCACCAATAGAAAAAACAAAACAAAACAAAAAACAAGCCAGAAAGTTGTTTTCCAGTTTTTAAGTGCAAAAAAAGAGGTTATTTACCAGTGCATACAGATGCCCCTATGTGTACACGTACGTTGTGGGCAGAAAGCTTCCAGAATACACATCACGGCGGTGGTCACGGTTATCTTTGGGTATTACTGTGACTGTCTTCTCTTTTTGCTTGTCTTTTAAATTTTTTTCCATAATGAACACATTATCACTATAATTTAAAAATACAAAGTGTGCATTCTAGGGTGGTTTTTTTTTTTTTTGAGAAATCAAAAGAATTCCATGTCATTTCAAGAATTCCCCAATGCTTAAATGTAGCACTGTTCTTGGTTGGAAAGCCACGCATGGACTCGGGGTTTTCTTTTTTACAAAATACTTGACATAGAGCTATACTGTGGCTTCCTCCGGATTTGCTCAGTGCCTGTTCCTGGGCTCATACTGGTGTGTGAGTGATGCAGTCGGCACGCACTTGTCCTCTGGACGTTGTGAGAGTCTCGGGAAGGTGGTGTCGGACTGGGTGGCTCTTCAGCTCTGTCTCTGGTCCGGCGCTGTCTTCTTCCTGTAGCCCTTGCCGGCCAAGAACCTCCCCTGGGACTCAGGTCTGGTCTCTCCCAACCTTCAGCTAGGAAATGAACAGGTGTTAGTGTGTTCAGTCCGAAACAACACTGACTGGTCTGCTCACGCTCTTCATCTTGCTTTCCTCCCAGGGAAGAGCAAGCAGAGTGAAACCTAGTCCTCAAGACCATAACACTTGGGGTTCTGTGCACTTGTGAGGAAAATGTGTTTGGTGACTTTTATTGTGTATCATCTTCTATTTTCCTTCTCTAGATTCTTTAAAAAGAGAAATACTACTACTCAAGCTTTCACTTAAAGTGCAGCATAATCCTTTACTGTGGCATGGTGGGAGCTGAGTCCTTGCTCACGCCGGGGTCCCGTGTGGGTCTGCAGGGGTCCCGTGTGGGTCTGCAGGGAGTCTGCTCCACCCGGACTCCTCGTCACCGTCCTTAGAGACCTGGTCATGAGCAGGACGGTGGGGGAGGGAGGATTCCTTGAGAAGGTTTTCTGGGCAGACCTAATGAAAAGTGGGATACCTTACTTCTGCCCACATGCCGTGGAAACGGCTGAGCTGTGTGTCCAGGAGAAGGGGACGGTATGGTGACCATTTTGCAGTTGTGCCTGGTGACACGGCGCGCATCCCGGGGCTCCGTGTGTGTGCGCGACGTTTTCGCAGACGCGTTAACATAGAGCTCGAGGACGGAGCGGCCCGAAGGTCGTCAGCCTCCCAGGGCAGGTGGAAACACTGGCTCGCCCCACAGGGCTTGCCTGTTACCGCAGCGCCTCACAACACCGCCAGGGGAGACCAGCCCCGCCCGGACTCTGACACCCGAGGGTTTCTTGCCTGGGGCCAATTCTTCTAGCAAACGCTAGTAGTCAGGGCTCTATGGAGAATTAAGGATCCCTCCGGCTCTTTGAAACAGAAAGGAATTTGATCGAGCCTTTTAGATGCTTCCACACAGCACACCCAGACCACCAGGGAGCTGCCCCCCGGAGAAGGGAGAGTCCAGATGCCATGGCCAAGCGGCCCACCTGGATTCGGGGGAACTGTTGTGAGCTGTGACTCAGGGCCCAGCAAGTGACTGTGGCCGCTGACCTTGCAGCCGGGGGACCTGCCTGCTGGGCCCGCTGCCACAGAAGGAAGAAAATGGAAGCCCTCCCCCCCCCCAGCCCATCCTACTACTACGGTACCCATGCTGGGGTGCTGGGAACCGCTCCGGAAGCACGGGATTGGGGGGCGCAGGCATGCTGGCCGGAGCAGGACCGCGCAAGCCGCGGATAGGTGGCCTCCCCTCCGCCGTCTTCCCAGTCACATGGGAATGCATCCAATTGGCAAGACCTCGGCCGCAGAAAGAACCCCCGCTGCCAAGAGGGCCGAGGCGTCCGGCCCCCGTGCCCGGTGGAGGCTGCAGGCTGGGGGCCACGTGCCAGCTCCCCCATCCGCCCAGCCCGCCGGCTTCCGGAGCAGAGTGGCGGCCTGTCTGTGGGGCCGGGGGCGGGGGGCCCTCAGCACCACGATCCAGGTGTGTGCGCTGTGTGTCCGCGGCCTCTGTGTCCTCCAGCGGCACCTGCTCATCTTAGTCCCAAGGGTTCTGTGAAGCCCAAAGTTCCTTCTTGGACCCAGGGTACCTTTGTGGTCACCGTGACCGTGGACCTAGGCTCGGGCCTCTCCCGGTCTTTGGAACCCTCCCTCCGGTGCTCGGCTCTCCCCTGCCAGGAGGCCCCACACTGGCCAAGGGGGGCTGACCCTGGGTCCGGGCCCCGCAGCACCGACCTCCCTGGCGGCAGAAGCAGGAAGGGCAGGCAGGGCGCCGACAACCGGCAGAAAACACGCAGATGCACCTGGATGACGCCTGGTGGCGCCAACATGGGTCCGTCCCAGAGCGTCAGCATGGGGTTTGCACACGACAGCCGGGACCCTGTGGGGGCGGAATCTGCATTCGGGAACGGGGGCCGTGCCTGGTTCTGTCTGCTTTTCGGGGGTGGGAGGAGCTTTCCTCGTGCTCTCTGTCCCCCCTCCACACACATCCCACCACCTCTTCCGCTCCTACTTATAGCCCAGATGGCTCCCTCATTAGCCAGGTAGCCTCCAGCTACCCTCGCCCCCTTCCGGAGAATATTCCTGACCCAGAAAGTACCCACCTCCTCCACCACAGGCCTTTTTCAACCGCATCCCTCCCGGAAAGGTGACAGGCTCTACCTTCCCTTGCCTGCCAGACGCCGAGCGCTGAGCGAGGGCTGAAGTTTCCCGATCCTTCGCCCTGTTTGTGTCACCTGCAGGGCTGCCCAGCCCTTGCTCACTCCGTGTCTGGGAACCCTCCGCTCCACACGCAGCTGCAGGCCTTCTGTGTCCTGCGGGACCGCTGAGCCCTCCTTCACCCACTTTCCCGTCTCACGCAGCCCCTCCGCGCCCCCACCTCTGGATTGCCCAGGACCTGTCCCGGGGCTGCCTCTGGGTCAGCGCCATTGGCCACCCCCCAGACTGAAACCGCCCCTGCCCACAAACCTCCTCCTTCCCAGCCTGTGAGGTCTCCAGGGAGGCCGGGGCGAAAATGCAGGCCCGAGGACGGGAGCAAACGCACTAGCTCGGGGTTACCTATCACAGAGCAGAGAGTGCGAGACTTGGTCTCATGACCCAGGAAGGTGGGCAGGCCTGGCTGGGACCCAAGGGGGGCCCTCAGGCAGCAGGACTGTTTGTGGCCCCGGGTGGGGCGAAGGCACCTTTCTCCCACCCAACTGCTTGCCCCAGTGTGGGGGTGCTAGTGCTCTTCCTGGAGGGGCCAGCAGGGGGACCACAGGGCTTCCCATCCTGGCCGCGGCCTTCGCGGGCCCCAGACCGCGGATCAAACATTCCTGCGTCCCCAGGGAAGGGGGGTGGCGGGGGATGCAAAATTAAAAGGGGAAGAGATTATTTTAATCCTCTTGGTGGGTGCTGCAGCAACCAGGGGCAGAGCAGCGGACCGTTTGCCCCGTTCAGCTGGTGCGCGAAGGTCAGCCGCCAAGACCGGTACGCGCACGGACTTCCACAGTGACAAGATGGCCTGCGGCCCAGCGGGACTGCTTCTCCCGTGCAGGCTCAGACCTTCCTACGCCTGGTATTGCGGGCGGGTGGGATTCAGGCTCGATGCCCCCTTGCGCCTGTCCGGGGTTTTGAACCGGGCAAGGACCGTGGGGAGTGAGCCGTGGGAATCCGCAGGACTCCCTGACACCGGGTGGGTACACGGGGTCTTCTCTTCATTCTCGGGCCGGGCCTCTCTAGCCCGCTGTGACCTGGGTGATCTGCGGTCTCCTCCAGCCTCTCTCTTGGCCACAAACTGAAAAACAAAACAAAACAAAACAAAACAAAAAGGGAACTCGAACATTAAATTGCTTTGAGAATCTTTGGGGCGTCTTTCTGATTTGCGAGATGGACTTTGTTAACAATGTTCCCCAGGGGCTGGAGATGCCCGTGGGCAGGAGAAGCCACGGCCCTGGCCTGTGGCCAGGCTGAAAGGTACTCCATCCACATGGCAAGCCTTTCATTCTTGGGATATGGGATAATTTTGTAAGGGTATAGTGGGAATTTTCAATGCAAGTTCTTCTCCTTCAGGTTTAAGAAAAATTTCTGGCAATATTTCTAGGAGGAGATGGTAGGCAACATAAAATAAAGCAATGGCATATAAAGGTTTCCTGGTTCCAAAATGGCAAAGAATTACTGTCAAAGAATCGTATAAAAAGACAATGACCGTGGGAAAGAAACAGCCTCAGGACTGTCTACAGATATGTCTCTTGGGCAAGAAGAAAAGACAGAAACTTTCACTGTTAACATATTGGCTTGAAAAATCAGGCTGAACTTTGCGAACCAGTTTTTTTCCTCTCTAAATGTCACTATCGGGGCACCTGGGTGGCTCAGTCGGTTAAGTGCCCTACTCTTGATTTCAGCTCAGGTCTTGATCTCAGTCAGGGTTATGAGTTCCAGCCCCATGCTGGGCTCCATGCTGGGTGCGGAGCCTGCTATAAACAAACAAACAAGCAAATATCAATACCACTTTTACCTATGGAGTATCCTACTAGCCATCGATCAAAGTAAACTCCTATTTATTATTTTGAGCCGGTATTTGCACAGATTCTGTTTTATGTGCTCGAGCTGTCATCTGGAATCCAAGCTGACTTGGTTGTCACACTTTAACGCAAAATGTGCATGGGGGTTAGGATAATTTACAGCAAGGAGGGGACCCCTTTTCACTGAGGTCCCTTCTAATGCTTCTGGACATCCTAGGTTGATGGTGTCAGGGGCTCAAGGCTTAGACGTCTAGGCAACAGACGAGGTGCAATCCCCCTTCCCCGTTTCCGAGGCATTTCCCCGGAACTCTATCCCTTTAGCGGTCACCACTCGGCCTGACGCCCTGCCCGGGGTTTCCTGTGGTCGGACGGTGTGAGGCTGAAGGCAGCCAGAGCTCCCCAACTCTCAGCTGAGCAGCTCTCAGGAAACAGAAATACCAAGAAGGAATTATCCCATTTCTGAGTGTGGGCTGTGTGCCTTCGGGCACACCTCCGTCTGGCGAGGAGGTGCCCGGATCCTGACCTGCAGGGAGGGTGAGCCGAGTAGGGTGGCCCGCCCGGTGGAAGGCTCACCGCTGGGGCGCAGTGCTTTCCGGACAGGTGGACGGTCCGGGTCCACAACCAGGTCTCTAACAACAGAGGCACCTTTTAAAAGACCAAGATGCCACGTGTTTGGAGGAAAATGGGAGCCTCGGGACGTCCTGTGGAAGGAAGTACAGACAAGCTCCCTGTCTTTGGAGTTTGGCTCTAGACGAGGGGCTGCCTGGTGCAGCACAGAGGGCCTCATTCAGTGCCCGACCTGAACATCCTTATCTCTGGTCTCCACGTGGCCGACACGTTGGGGACAGTAGCCCATCCCTCCCGCAGAGCTTCACGTGGGACGGAGAAGGGGAGGTGAGCTGTGAGCAGGGCCAGCGTGGCCCAGCTGCCTGAGACCTGGCAGCCCCTCAGCCGTCCCACGCCGGGAAGAGGAGTGGAAATCCGTGAAGGGAAGTGGGGTGGACAGAGCTCTGATTGAGAGACTTTAAATTTTAGATTAAGAAGGTCTTATTCTCCTGCCCATTGTTTAAGTCAAGTGAAAAAATAATTAGGCTCTTTGGGCCCTTCTCATGTCTTTCTCTGTGAACTTTCTGGAAACATCAGAGGGAGAGAGTCTCTCCAACCATGTTGAACTGTTGGATTCTGGGCCCGTCTGGAGAGCTCTACTCTCCCCTCCGTATGAAAATGTAGAATTAGGGTCATCTGTAATATGGTAGAGGCCACTAGATTTCACTAACAAGATCATCTGTTTAGCCAGGTAGCTCTCAGGCTGTCCTGAAGGCAGCCAGTTCTGATGGAGGGGGTCAGGCGATGCCGCCCAGAGGCCGGGTCTCTGTGGGCTCCTGGGGTCCCCCCAGCAGTGGGCTGCCTGTGGGCTGGGGGCTCCTGCTGGACCGTGAGCGGCTCTCGGGTGGGAGGAAGTCGGAACAGGGACACTTTTGTCTGATGCCTCCACTTTGGGCTTTCTAAATTTTTTTTTCATTAAAAATTTTACATTACCCAAGTAACACACAGTAATCTTAGCTGGAGGTGTGCAGACGCTTGTGTAACCCACCTTCCCACCCACTCGGATGGTCAGTGGTCAGAGAGCCCCCACCAGCCTTCCCCACGCTCACCCGAACTCCCACAAACATCCACACATTCAGTATTTTTTCTGATTTTGTCTTTTTGTCAGTTTAAAGTAATACTTAAAATCATGCTCTATATATCCCTCTGGAGAATGTGGAAATGTTATATAAAATAAACTCAAACGTGCGGTTTCCATGCTTTCCCCATTCTCCAGACTGAATTGCAGCCCACCCCATCCGGATGTCTAAGCGCTGGCCCCCCCACGTGAACACATCGGACATGGGGCTCTTAGGGAGGTGAGTCAGGTTCTTAGCCAGGTGAGCCAGGCCACAAGGCTGGGGCCCCGATCCGATGGGACCGGGGTCCTCATGGGAAGAGAAGGAGGCACCAAAGCTCAGTCTCTGCCGTGTGAGGACAGAGAGCAAGCCAGCAGGACAGTCCTCACCGGGAACAGAACCCGCCGGCACCGCCATCCTGGGCTCCCAGCCTCCAGAGCCAGGAGAAGTCCATTCTTGTTGCCCAAGCCCCTGGGCAGTGCAGCCTGAGCAGACTAGGACACCCCCCTAATGAAGATGCTTCAGAACCCCTCCAGCCCAATGGACAGAGACCCCACCTGTTTCGGTCACTGTCTGCCCCCAGCCGACCGTCCCACCAAGCGGCGTGTCCCATGTGCTGCGGGACCCAGCAGTGTGGCAGCCAGGCCCCTGTACGGTGAGCGTGCTTCCCACAGCGCGGGCGCCCCGAACGGCAGGGGTCCCACCATACGTGCGCCTTCGATTGAACCGCGTTGCCCGACCATTCTCCCCTGAAGCTTGCGGCACTTGATCCCCCGCCGCCCGAGGAGGATGAGAGCTTTCTTGCATTTTCTCCTGCTCTGGATTACATCATTCTTTATTTTGGGTAACCTAATCGATGAAAGGTGGTATTTCACTCGTCTCAATTTTGCTTTCATTGGTTCCAAATGAAGTGACGCATTTTTTCAGCAGCGCACCGTGGGGTTAGATTTCCTGTGTTTCCAGGTGTGTGTGTGTGTGTGTGTGTGTGTGTGTGTGTGTGTGTGTTCTTTACCCGTTTTCTGTTGGCTTGGGTCTTACGTCATGATTATTTCACAGCTCAGCGGACAGGGACAGGACCTCTCATCCACCCTCCCCGCTGCGCCCCCGTGTCCCGGCTCGTGCTGTGTGGGTGGCCTTGCCCCTTTTGGCGCACGGACAGCCTTGACTCTCGACAACTAGGGGTTTCTCACCTTGTTGAAGGAGGCCTCCCCACTCCGTCATACTAACAGTTTTCTGAATTTTCTCCCAGGAGTTTGTGCTCTTAGGTGTAAATGTTGCATCTGTTTGGAGGGTGGCTTCGGACGTGGCGTGCGGTGTGGCCCAGCACCCTCTCCCTGGACTTCTCCTGGAAGTCTCAGTTAGGAAGCGAGCCGTGCCCCTCCTCCCAGGGTTCGGATGACACCTTGTCAGCTCTTTATGAAGATGAATTTGTCAGAGACTGAAACACAAACTTTCCCTCACATATTCCTAACACCAGAAGTATTTCTGTGGCTTCTTTAGAGCAGGTGTTACTTTCCAGTTGTTGGTACACTGTCCTACGTCTGTCCCGAACCGCGTCTTCCCCTTGCACCCCCACTCCCTGCACCTCACAGCAGAGGAGCTGCTTCCCGTGTGTCCTCAATGTCTGTGAAATGAAAGGATAAAAGAATAAATGTCTGCCCGTAGAGGTGCCACTTCTCTATTGGTTCTGTGACGTGTTTGGGGACGATTTGCACTGTTTTGTGAAGACTCTAGGAAAGTGACAGAATGTCAAGGAGAAAAGAGGATCCGTCACCTGTTAGCATCCTGAGCAGTTAATGTGAGGATACGTGTCTGTGGTCGAGGTGTGTGCTGATCAAGCCGGGCATGGTAGGGAAACCGTCTCTAGATGAGGTTGGCATTTCTAGACAAGACTCGGGAGCTGCGGCTTTGTGCTCTGGTCAGTCCTGCTTCCCCGTAGGGCAGCTTCCCACTGCGAGCCTCTGGTCCAGGAGGTGAGCCTGTGACAGGTCCCTGCGTCCCTGGCGCAGCCTCCTTCCCTGCGCTCGTGCATGCACTCTGCCCGGGATGGACTTGAGAGTTGGCCACGCTCTATATCACGGGGGCAGAGGCACCATGTTCCGATGAACCAGAATATTCTGGCCAAGGGGGGAAGAGAGCAGCTTTAGCATTTGGGCACGTAGATGGATTAAATGCTATACCATCCTCAGGGAGAAGAAATAAAACAGATGATTCAACACCCCTGAACAGATTAAAAACAATAATTATCAGAGGGCATAAAGTGATGGGAGAGAGTGAAGGATTGTAGCAGCTTGGCACAGAATAGGGTTAATTAACCAGATGCTGGCCATGCAGGCTTCTTTTCATCAGCACAAACAAAAAGTGTGCTAGGATGTGCCGCTCCCCGAGGACCTAAGTCTTCCCCTGGGCCCTGGAGAGGATGGAAAACCTTCCTCTGGCCACGCCTGTCCTGGGGGTGCATTCACGGCTCCACCTCTAGCTCAGAGGGGCAGGCCCATTGGGCACCCCCCCATCAGTTCTTTGTGCCTGACACCGGACTTGCATGTCTCCCGGGTCTGCCGTGAAGGAATACCACAGACGGGGTGGCTGAAACAGAAACCAGATTTTCTCACCAGTCAGGAGGCCCGAAGTCCAAACCAAGGTGTCGGCAGGCTTGGTTCTTTCTTGAGCACTCAGGAAACACGGATTCCTGTCTCGCCTAGCTTCTGCTAGTGGCTGTACCTCGCCTCTCATCTCTGCCTCTGTGGGACACGGCGGTCCCCTCTCTGAGTGTCCGTGTCTTGTCCAGGTCTTATAAGGCCACCAGTCATGTTGGGTTAGAACCAATCCTAAATGAATACGACCTCGTCGGAGCTAATCATACCTGCAAAGACACTGTCGACAAATAAGGCTGCATTCACAGGTACCAAGGGTTTGGATGGAAGCATGTCTTTTTTGGCGGGACACAGTGTGACCCACAACAGGCTTCAGAGTTGATGAGCCGAGGCCTTCCTGCTGTCTCTCTGATTCCATGAGGCTGAGTGGGTTTCTCCTCTACCCTGACATCTGCCGGGCTGTCTCAGGCGATGGGGGTGCTGGAAGGGTGGGGCGACGTCCCCTCTGCAGCCCCTCTTCTTGTTGGCGGGCTGCTAGGCTGCTGGCCGGGGGCCACCCGGCTGGGGCTGGCACTCCCTCCCCCCGTAGCCCTGTGGCGGGCACTGCGCCCTCTCCCTGCAGATCAGAAGAGAGGTGTTAAGGGAAACGAACCCTAACATTGACCTCCATGGCCCCTCAGGAAACACCGCTCCCTTCCCCCGCCCCTCCCGACCCCCATCTGGGTGTGCGGCTGGATGCCATTTACCCTTTGTCTCTGATGTTTGAATTCATTTCCGGTACATGAGACTGTTCTCATCCAGGCTGGTTCAGCCCATTTGGCAAGAATAATTTCCCAAGCCTGGTATTAAACGCTGTACAAAAGTCTAAATACATAATGCATTTTGTAATTCTGTCACACTCAAACCAAGCTGTCAAAACTGTCTGCATGACTTATCCTTAATAAATCCCTAGTCCTGTTAATTGCTCCTTATTCCTCTGAATACGGGTTGTTGGAATCCTCCAATCCGGTAAAGAATGGAGGGCTAATGGGGATGCATTGAGAGGACCTGCCACGGTTCCCCCCCAGGACAGAGGGGGCGGGGCCCGACGGTGCGCGCCGCGCGGGGGCCGGCTCTCCTGTGCCGCGGCTGAGCCTGACGTGTTCGCACATCCTTTCCGTGGAAGCTGCGGAGGGAAAGGGAGGCTTTGAGTGCCTTTGACAAAGATCACCAGGACGGGAGACTGAGCTCTGGGACACTAATTCTCCCAGAAACGGTGACTTTGGGGGCACCTCCTCGGTGTGCGCAGGGGTGTGCACAGTAGCAGAGACACGTGTGGCTGGCTCTCGGGAGGACTGCAGAGATCCCCAGCTGGGAGGGGTCGCTCCCTCTTGCCCCCGACACTCAGAGAAGGACTTGAGCATCAGGTAGACCCGGTCGTTTTCTGGCTTCGGCATAGAGACTGGCTTGTGACCTTGAGCAAGAGCCCTCCCTTTCGGGGCTGCCAACGGAGATGGAGGGGCAGGAGCAGGGCTGGGCAAGCGGCTTCTGGAAAGAGCCAGACGGTGGATGGTTTAGGATCTGTGGGCCTCTCTGCCACTGAAGCTGGGCGGCAGCTGTGGGTGGACAGGATGTGTGTGGACGGGTGTGGCTGCATCCCATTATTGTGGACACCAGTATTTGAATTTCATATCATTCTCACATGCCACAAAATATGATTCTTTTGATTTTTTCAGCCGCTCTAAAATGTAAAAACCAGGGTTGCCTGGGTGGCTCAGTCATCAAGCGTCTGCCTTCGGCTCAGGTCATGGTCCCGGGGTCCTGGGATCGAGCCCCGCGTCGGGCCCCCTGCTCGGCGGGAAGCCTGCTTCTCCCTCCCCCACTCCCCCTGCTTGTGTTCCCTCTCTCGCTGTGTGTCTCTCTCTCTGTCAAATAAATAAATACAATCTTAAAAAAAATGTAAAAACCAGACTTGGCTCACAGGCTGCACACACACAGGTGGTGGCCTGGGGAGCCCCGGCACCAAGGTGGGGCTCCCCCCAAGGCCAATATGGTCCCTGCGTGACTTCCGGTGGGGGGCCCAGACCACCAGTGCCCCCAGGCTGGGAGGTCAAGGACCACCCGAACTTTGTTCACTGCCGTCCCCTCGGGTCTAGCACAAGTTAGCACACAGCAGATGGTCAACAGGCAGCGGCCACGCGATCGAACATCACCATGTGGGTTGTGAGCCACGCTGGACTCACATGCCGGACTCATAGGTGCCGCCTCGACTCGCCTTCTCCTTGCCTGGCCCGTGAGAACAGACCACTTGTCCTGGACATCTGTCCCCAGCACGGCACTCAGTGGACCGAGCTCGGAGAATGTGCTCGGCCTCCGCCATCTTGGGCCCAGCTGCCAACCTCCCTGGAAGGCTGGTCACACCCTCGGCCAAGGGTCCCAGGACCTGCAAGCGTGGTGGACCAGGATTTCTTCTCTTTAGGAGCTATACAGGGAGTCTTTCTTACCCTGGATTTAGAAATGTAACCTTCAAAAGTCTGGGTACTAACTAGCAGAAAGATAGTATTTATCTAAAAGCACAGAGAGTCAGGAAGGAACAGATTTAATATTATCTCTTGGGATTAATAATTTTTAAATAGTGAAAAAACAATTCAGTTCCAACGGAGCAAAAGAATCTCCTATCTATCTACTTCCGAACACCTCAGCAGAGGCCACAGTGACATCGAGCGCCGAGAAGGAGTACAGAACGGCACTGAGACCGGCCTCCAGGTGGTGGAGGCACCTCGTGCCGCCATGATGGATTTGAGCGATGGGTCCTTCCACCATCTGCTCTCAAGCTGGAATGAAGAGGAGAAAGATCTAGGGTATCTGAGGAGCCTCGGGACCCGGGCAGCCTGTGGTGTTGGTTCTCCTTACGGAAACCACTGGAGAAATTCAGTGATTTGCCTCATGGTTTATTTTTAGAGATGTCTTTCTGTTATTAGCCTGCATAGGCTTAATGGGCTGACCAGAGAGAGTCAAGTCACAAAAACAAACAAACAAACAAACAAAAAAAAAACACGTGGAAGTGTGTATCAAGAATGACTTCATTACCCCATGCTTAGGACCACAGCCCGAGAAAATAATCCAACAGAAAAAACGCTGCATATACAACAATGTACAGAGCGGGGTTATTTTTTAAGCGTGGGTGATACCCTAGATGTCCCAAAGTCAGGGAGCTGCGAGATGGGTTCTGAATTCTCACGGAGCGCTCTGCCACCCGCGAAGGCGAACACCAGACCATGACACCCGAGGGCAGGTCTGTGGTCGGCGCCATGGTGTGCACAGTTCCACGGGGCTGGAAGCTGGAAGGGGACGCCGTTGGGTGGCCACGTGCCAGTCCCGTTGCTCCAGTAGAAGCAGCATTTTTTGCACACTTAGCTTGTGAGCATATTGATTTATGAAGACTCGGCGTCCCTAAATGAGGAAAACCAAACCAAGCCAAACAAAAACACGTTCTTTAACAGGAACAAAGTTGATTTATTCATAGTCTCTTTGCTACAGACATGGGTTGGGTTTGGTCTCTGTCAGTTCTCACGTTTGCACCCGGTCTTCCCAGGCCAGAGGAGATGGTCCCCGCATCGTTGGGACAGCAAAGACACAGACCATGTCCTCTGGCCCCCGAGGCCTGGTGGTCTCCTCAAACACTTCGAGAGTTCCTAATGACACACCCCCCCACCTTGGAGGCTAAGCTATAGCACACGGTCACCACCCCCCCCCCATGACTGGCTGCTCAGAACTGGGTGTTTCTGGGACAGAGAGTCTGCTGAGGCAGGCGGAGAGGCAGCATCCCCGTGTGAAGTGGCAGAGCTGCTTCCCAGCCGCCTGGATTTGGTGCAGCAGAGAAAATGCCACCTTCTCCCCCTGCCCGTCGCACTGTGGGGCTCTGGTGCAGAGGGCATGCATTTCCATGGAGCTTCCAGCCCCGAACAGCAAAGTCGCACTTGGCACCCGCTCACCCGCCTGCTGTGGGTCCAGAGAACGGACGGAAGGTCAGCAATGCACACGAGAAATAATGCCACAGAGAAGGAGCTAAGCAATGGCTTCGAGCATGTTCAGCCGTGGGATACAATAAAAGATCTTCCTCGTAAGCCAGGTGCCGAGGAGCTGCCAGGCACCCTTTATTGTCCTTCGCTTCTCTCAGTTTTCTCTGAGTGTCGATAAAAGATCTCGGTCTGGAAGCGTGTTCTCTATTAGCAGTACGGTGTCTCGCTGCACTCAGCCCTTGTCTAGAAAATGGGAACATCTGGTTCTCCCAAAGGTGCCGTCTGCTTGCCATTTGGGTCTGAGGATGGAGGCATCTTTTTCAGGCCATCACACACCGTGTTTCTAAAGACAAGCCTTTCAGCCAGATCTCTCACTATATGGCCCCTGTCTGGTCTCTCTTGGCGGGCTTCTTCTAGACGGAGCCCAGCAGCTTGGGCAGCTACACGCTTGTCTCCACCACACACTTCATCCTCAGGACTCTGAGCCGCACGGCCCAAGCTTCCCTGTGCACACAGGCCGCCTGAGCGCCTTGATAACGTCTGGGGGAGGCCAGGGCTCTGGACTGCAATGCTGCTGGTCCGGGACACACTTGGAGTGCCAAAGGCCTAGATGCCCATCCTGGCAGCTCTCGGTTCTGAGCAGACAGGAAGGGGAAAGGGGCCGCAAGGAGAGCCGCCAGTGTGTCCCACTTCTCGGACATGTGAAGGACGGCAGCTCCTCTCCCTCCAGCCCATCAGTAAGGCGAGCACAGAAATCAGTCTATGCTCCTTAAACTAGCGTCACTTGAAGGACATCGACAAACTAAAACAGCATCCAGCAAAGTGAAAGTAATAATGGCACTTTCCATTGATTTGTCAGGCTCAAGAAGGATTTCCTATCCGTTACTTGGCCGATCTGATGCAGCACAGTGGTGTTATTTTGAGGACTGTAGACGGAAGGGCAGGCCGGCAGCTGGCTGTGCCACAACAGACCAGAATGGAGGTGTCTGGAGGGTCTCCCCACCCAGCACAGCGGCGGGACAAACGCAGAAGATGGGGTCCCTGCACGAGCACCAGCCGGACCCGTGTGCACCTCGTGCTGTTCAGCATTCCTGGCTCGGCCGGGCCAGTGTCTCCTCATGGTGTGCAGCTTGTCCGGCAGCTCGACCATGTCCGTAAATATTCGGTTTGATGGGCTTGGGCCGTGGCTAGCAAGGCTTCAGGCTGGGGACCTCAGCGTCTGTGGCTGTATTTGCAGCTTGGGCTGCCACCAAAAAGTGCCCAAGAGCGGCGGCGGGGCTTGAACCCCAGAAACCTAGTGTCTCATGGTTCTAGAGGTGGGGAGTCCGCGATCCAGGCGTGCACAGGGCTGGCTCCCCCTGAGGCCTCCCTCCCCGGTGTGGGGCGCCGCCTTCTTACCGCGGCACATGGTCGTCCCCCGTCTGTGTCCTGACCTGCCCTTCGTATAAGGACAACTGTCCTATTGGACCAAGGCCCACCCTAGCGACCTCAATTTACCTTCATGACATCTGTAAAGGCCCCGTGTCCACATGAGGCCACATTCTGAGGTCCCGAGACTTGGGGCTTCAACATAGGAACTTGGGGGACACAATTCAGCCCCAGAGTGCCCCTTCCTGGTCACTTGGTGGGGGCGTGGCACGCGGCTAGGGCTGAAGGCAGTTAGGAAACCGCCTGCCCGCGAGGACTGGCCGGCGACATCCCCTGGCCGGGCTCCGACCCTGGCTCTGTCCTCTCCACGCCTGTCCCCTCCCCTGGCATGGGGGACGCTGGCTGCAAGGTCTCCAAGCTCCACTGCCCTCGTGTCCAGCAGCCGGGGGCGGCGGGGGGGGCGGACGAGAGTGATGGTCTCGCTGTGACAGCCACCCCCCCCCAGCGGGCCCCTCAACGCCCAGCTCCTCACCCAGGAAATGGGGGCAAAAACACTCCCCTTATCCCATGCAAAACGGGCGTCTGGGGTTGGAATAAGGTAAGACATCAAAAAATGGATTTTTAACAAATATTCTGGGGATTTGCCACCACTCACAAAGGGCATCATCTCCTCTTTTGAACCTGCACTCGGGCGTGCGGTGCCTTTACTCATTGTCCCGTGGGAATGGGTTTCCCGTTTGATGCCTCCACAATGAGTGTGCCTCCGTCCAGGGACCGGTCAGGGACAAAAGTGGCTGAGCCCCCTTGTCACCAGGTGAGAAAGGGCACAGCAGACCGTGTGTGCACTCTGCTCTAGTCCGTGTGCAAAGAGGACAAGGGACACTCCCAAATGCACACACACAGTCACGTGTATGCACACACAGGGTCACG
>NW_027397142.1:3680447-3699943 GCF_003265705.2 Callorhinus ursinus | reverse complement strand
TGTATGCACACACAGGGTCACGCGTATTGTATGCACACGCAGGGTCACGTGTATGCACACACAGGGTCACGAGTATATGTATGTACACGCAGGGTCACGTGTATGCACACCCAGGGTCACATGTATTGTATGCACACCCAGGGTCACACGTATTGTATGCACACACAGGGTCACGTGTATATGTATGCACACACAGGGTCACGTGTATATGTATGCACACGCAGGGTCACGTGTATGCACACACAGGGTCACACGTAGTGTATGCACACACAGGGTCACGCGTATTGCATGCACACGCAGGGTCACGTGTATGCACACACAGGGTCACGAGTATATGTATGCACACGCAGGGTCACGTGTATGCACACAGAGAGTCACATGTATTGTATGCACACGCAGGGTCACGTGTATGCACACACAGGGTCACATGTATTGTATGCACACACAGGGTCACGTGTATGCACACACAGGGTCACGTGTGTTGTATGCACACACAGGGTCACATGTGTTGTATGCACACGCAGGGTCACACGTAGTGTATGCACACCCAGGGTCACACGTAGTGTATGCACACCCAGGGTCCCGTGTGCACATGCAGACACATATGCATGGATGTGCATGTGGAAGGTTTCTGGCTGGAGAACGGGGATGCTTAGGGTCTGGGGTATCAGCCTCACTTTTGACTCTGCCCTTTTGTTCCTTTTGGATTTTTTTTTCAATCAAGTGAATGTGTTACCTTTTCTATAAAAAAAAAAAAAGCGCTGTGTTTCTGGTCCGAGGAAACCAGCGTGTGTTACGCATTTCCACATCTGTGGAGAAGGAACAACACGGGCTGTCAGGATCCCGGGTATCTGTCCCTTTTCCTCTGAGCCGCCCGCATTTTCTAAGGAAATCTTACCATTTGCCCCCCAACTTGGGAAATGCCACAAGAGATTCCACAAACGTGAGTTTTCACCTTTTCCGTTTGGGGTAAGGGTTCTGCAGAGCTGGTTAGAAACAGATAGCCCCTTGATTCAGTCATGTTTTCAGCAACGAGATGGCGAAGGATACGCAGATTTGGGAAGAGGGCAGGAACCTGTTAGATAAGGAGACAGATACTGAATTAATGAGACCTTTAGCTCCACCGATGGACAAGGAGCCACATTATCATTCATTAGCATTTGCTGGACCTCTACCAGACCCATCCTCTGCCAGTATCTTAATTTTTATTCAGCATCACAGAGGAGTCCCCTTCCAAACCACCTGAACGATCTGTCTGACACGTAATGGAGTTCAATAAGTATGTGCTGAATGAATGGACAGAGTCACATCTCACTCTGTGAACAGCGCCCAACTGCTGCCTCTGCCCTTTTATGCTCTTTTCTAGACACTTTCTCTCCTTGAATCTGCAAAATGCTTCCGGGGTATGCCAGAGGAGGGCACAGCTCAGGAACACACCACGGGAAGGGCGCCCAGAGCCCTTGGCTTCGGGTGATTCTTTTAAAAGATTGAAAAACTGTGACATTTTCATGTGCATAAATGCATTTTTCCCCACTTTACCTAAAATGCATGAATATTAAGGGTTTTCTTGAAGATGAACAGAATACTTTTTAGAATGAGGAAACCAAATGTGAGCGCCAAGTTTGCATTTGATAATGAAAGTTTTTTTAAACTTTAGGGAAAAGTCAAATGGAGTTCAATGAGCCCATTTGGAGTTCATCAATGATGACCCATTACGCAATTTTTCTCTGATTCTGTTTATCACTGTGAAGTTGGAAATAGGCTCCAGAATAAAAAAAAAGT
This sequence comes from Callorhinus ursinus, assembly GCF_003265705.2. Taxonomy (NCBI): domain Eukaryota; kingdom Metazoa; phylum Chordata; class Mammalia; order Carnivora; family Otariidae; genus Callorhinus; species Callorhinus ursinus. The sequence continues at coordinate 3,698,161 of NW_027397142.1, read as the reverse complement.
GATTGAAATTTTCACAGTCTGAATTCTAGGAAAGTTTCCCCCCAAATCACATTATTCTTTTTCCTTATTTCTGTTTTCCTAACAACCTGAGCATATACTTTGTTATAACCTAAGATGTCCAAGAATAAGAATAGGAGACACTTGTAAAATGTTTTATTTTAAATGATAAGAATGACTCTTTTCATTATTCAAATTAAAGAAAGCAAGATGTTGATGTTATTTTCATGAATTTACTGTGTCTTTGTGGCAAATCATGCTGAAATCTTTGTATTTTTGTCCCCAACGTTTTATTTATTGATTACAGAAATTCACCTGTTTTAACATGGAATTGATGGTAACTGGAAAAACTGATATTAATTCTGTTATCTGTTGGTTGGCTTTAGTTCCCTAAACAAAGGCTACTTAAAATCTCTGTTATTGATTAAGTCCAGATGGAATTCACTTCTTCTGATACACAGAACACGGGCAGATTTGTCAGGCTGTGTTATTCCTCATCGAAATGAGCTCCTTTAGCCTTCTAATTATATTGTCTAATAAAACTAAACAGTCAATGCTATTTGCATATTATATGAAGAAGTGTCATACAACAAACTCATAGCAGTCAATTAACATAAAAGCTAATTATATATCTCATCATCTTACAAGTTTCTGAATTCACGCTTCCCCTGTTGTAGCCTAGAGCAAAGGAGGCTTGAATTTTCACTTCTAAATATTGACTTTTAACTAATATCAGAAGTGATTGCAATATTTTTATAGATGAAGAGTTAGTGGTGAAGCTAGATGCAATATTTGCTATAATGCAATTAACATTTCTACATTAACTAAACCTCTAGAAAGAGAATCTTTGCAACAATACGAAATCAATTATCAGTCACTAAGCAGGTTAAGTACTGGTTTCATATCTGAGGAAAAAGATAAGTGAGATTTATTTGAGATTGCCAGACCGGTATGCAAAAGACAGAGCTACCACAAGGACGTTTCGACGTCCAATTGTACACTGTAACGTAATTGTATTCCTGCCTAATTGTGATAGCTATCAAGCAAGAAATTCGCTACAAGATGAACAGAGACATAGTAATGAACACTCAGGCGAGACTGTCAGGAAGGTGTGTCTGAATAAACCCCTCTCTCCAGTTTTCTAGAGAACCCAGAGCCAAAACTTCCAGCTACTTTTTTTTTTTTCCCCGCTTTCAAGTATGGGTACGTCCTTCCACCCCCATTTCATTGCTCGCAGAACAAGCACATGGTCAGAAGAAGCCTGAAGGAACACAGAAACAGACATTGTGCATACCAAGTAGGATTCAGAGTTGTAGGTAGGTTTCGGAATGGCAAAAGTTAGGATCTACTTCGTGTACAATGGAGTCATAACGGATCGCTTCTGGATGTATAACTCATACCAACGAGCGCATGTGGAAAAGTAAGGGTGATAAGAAAACTGCCAGTGAATCGGGTTTTCTCCGGATACAATGATGGCGGCCGTTGCCATTCATATTGTAATGAGGCTAGTATCTCTGAGACAGTCCTTCCAGGGTGGAGACAACCCTCCCCTAAGATTACAATAGGAGTTGCTTTATTGACAAGTACTATTCAAAACCTTCATAGTACAGAAAGAAAGACTTCGTTTTATTCCACTTGTCTCAATACTTATTGCACTCTTATAATCAAAACACTTTGAGGGGAGAAAAGGGCCCAATTATTCTATGAACAGTCTTTAAATTTCCCCAAGGCGGTTCGGCTAAGTGGACTCATTTTAAACTTCAATCGTGTGTGCGTTTTAACAAACGTGGAAAGAGCTGCGATGCTTAAGCATCTTTTTCTTTAGCGTTTTCTCATAAAATTGGATGCTTTGACTGAGATTTTTAAAATCTATTTTTTTTTAAATCTTCTAAAAACAGCCTCCAGCAATCTCCTGTTGGGTATTTTTCCTTTCTTGTTTTTAGTGGCGGTTGTAATGAAGCATTTTCTGAGCTATCTGCTGGCAAACATTTTCTACTACTCAAGAATGCTTACACAAAAGAGCCAGCTAATGACATTTTTAAAAGCCTGTTCGCCATCAAATAAAACCAACAAAATTCACGTGTTGATCTCTTGCTACAACATATTTGTGTTAAGATAGGCACCATACTCGTATATTCAAACATGTAAATTTACACCTCAAAATTGAAAAAAAATCCTGTTTTGTGGAAAGTTTTAACGTGGGGACTGTTTTAAAAATTCCCAGCCCTGGAAACAAACAAAAAGCCTCTCAAAAGTCAGTTGTGGAGGCCTTGCTCTCATTAACCTCTGATCTGCTCACATCTGAGATGCTCGGCCATTTCTGCACACAGCTCAGGACGTCAGGTCAATTTTGAAAAATATTTTCGAGAGTGGTCTCAAGTCAACGTGAAATACTGGGATGTATTGGGATGGCACTGAGGGTTCCCCAAGCTCTTCCAGGCTCACACGGCTGCCCTCCTGAGATTACCACCCCCACGCTGTTTACTTTTCCGATTGGGGAAGGAGGGGGTAGGGAGAGGAGGGAGAGTGGATGTCTCCGCTGCAGTTAGATTTTTTAGGTGAAAGAGTCTACTCATCACTGGGAAATAAAATGCTGTTTTGCTGACATGGACAAAGTACCCCGAACGGATTTCAAACGTATCAGCGAAGGAGACACACTGAAGGCACACGTATGGCAGGAAAAAAACCCTCATCATTCTGCTAATGATCTGCTTGATTAACTGTAATTAAGAATTTACCTCTGTGTTTTACAACTTGCAGACCCGATACAAATTTAATCCTTAGCTCCTGTAAGCTAATAAAACAGATTTTCGGTTTGCTTGTTAACCCATGTATTATCGGGTGTTTGGGGGTTTTTTAGGGTCTGTTTTGTTTTGTTTTTTTACAACTTACAGTGCTCGATTGGCATCATTAAAAGTGTAAGTTAAACGCAATTTGTATTCGGAATGCACTTTAAGCCACTTCCTTCAGGGTCTTCTGACTAAGACATTAAACACACACATACACACTCGGGAGTTTTTAAAAACTTGATGGTTTGGTGAACAAATAAATGTGGTGGCATAGTCCAGTTTAATTAACGATTTAACTGCGAAAAGTGAGCGCATGGGCCTTGAAAGAATCAACCTCAAATCAAGTTTTGGGAGATGGGGGGGGCATCATTACCGTGCACATGGTGGGGGCAGCGGGAAGTTAATCAGTGGTGTGTTTCTTTGGCTTTTTCCTCGTCCACGTTTAAGTCTGTTTTTCACAGAGTGGACTCCTCCCTGAGAGTGGGGGCTGACGGCGTGACACCGGAGCAGCCTCCCCCGGGAGCGGCGGTCCGAAGGCGCAGGCAGGGCCACCGCGCCGGGCGCTGCGCTCGCCCGGGAACCCGCGGCCAGATGGCGGGAGGCGAGGGGACCCTTTGTGCGCCCGGAGCGCGCGCCTCAAAGCCGCGCGGTCGCCGGCACCGGAAGGGTTCACACTGCGTCTGAAAGGGGACAATGGAGTCTGGATAGATCAACATCGCAGAAATCGAGTTCATTTGTGATTCAGCCCCTTTCACCATGGTTGTCATGCAAACTTCCTACTTTGATCAGCAGAGGGTGGAGGGGGAAAAAGCCCGCAGAGGCCCGGCCGCGGCGCGTCCGCGGCGCCCTTGGCGGGTCCCCGCCCCCTTCCGGAAGGAGCCGCGGGGACGCAGCATCCTGCACCTTGACCTGTCTAGACGGGCCCCGAGTTTTTGTGTCGGTTACCAAGGGCGAGGGGTGCTCTTTGACCCCCGCGCGGGGCGGAGGTGGTGGCCAGAGGGTCCTCTGAATCCTCGCCGGATTCCGGAGGGAGCCGGGCGCGCGGAGACCGGCACCAGCTGTCCCCAGAGCCCGCGGCCGCGCCCGGGGCCGCCCTGCCCGCCCCTCTCCCCCGGCGCCCGCGGGCGTCAGCGCGGCGGCCGGGGACCCGCGCCCAGGACCCGCGCCCCGGGGCGCAACTGTTGGCTCGGCCGAACTTGTCCGGAATGGAGGGGCGCGCTGCCTCGCTGGGTCTCCATCCCTCCCTGTCCCCGTCTCGTCCTCTCCAGGTTCCAGGTCTCCCTCTCTCTCTGCCTCTCTTCCTCCCTCTCTCTCTCTATTGCAAGGAAATAATCACAGCCATTTTCTGTCCTCAGTGGCTTAGTCTGCATGTTCGGGGACTTTTATAAATGATTACCTGTATAAGTGTACTTTCTAGTTTGAATATAGTTTTTTTTTTCTGTCCACTTTCAAACATCCGCACTTTTTCAAAAGCACCATTTAAGCTAACTTCTTAAATTCTGTAAGTAGTACAATTGCATACATATTATATTAGGAGAGTAATGCATGTTGGCGCTCATGGGGGTGGAGGATGTTTCCATATGCCTTCATCGCGAGCTCTCTCGAACCTTGTGCACGGGAAGACAGCTTCCCTGCCCGCGTTGTCTTCACAGATCGCCTTAGCCCACTCGGAGGCTTTCCTAGCAGACCTGTTGGATGGAGTGTGTGAGCGGATGAACGACCACAAGCTGGAAGAAGACCCCGTGACCAAGGAGAAGGCATTTAAGAGATTTGCCCCAAGGAAAGGAGACAAAATATACAAAGAATTTAAAAAATTCTGTTTTTATTCTGATGCTTACAGACCTTTGAAATTCGCGGTAAGCTCTCTTCCTGGCAGGTGAATCCTGGGCGCCATGAGTACAGTGTGGTTACTCTTTTTCGCTATTTGCTTGGGTTGTTGAGTTTCAAGACACCGAACATTAAAATGTTATCTGTTAGCTTTGTTGTCCGTCCTGCTTTTTCAGTGTTGACCAGGCATTTAGGAACTTGCCAGGGAGACACCTAACGGGGCTCTGGAGACAGGAGACATTTTCCAGAAAGTGCTGTTGCAGCTCCCAGGGACTTTGAGACACAGTTTGCGTGTTTCTGTGCGGTGGGGCTCGGGGAGGGGTCTCCGTGGGTCCCCTGGCCGAGGCAGGTCTCTTCCAGGTTCCCACAGAAATAATCAGGGGTCATGGCTCCTAGGTTAAAATCCAAATTAAAATGAATGTCGCTTTCAAATATTTATTGCCAAATGATGGAGGAAGAGTGACACACATCATCCTTTCTCCCCCCCTCCGGGCTTCACAGAAGAGAGAGAATTTCTTTCCTGAGTCAATTCAAGTATTTTAGCACAAACTAAGTTAAACAAAGGCTTAGGTATGATAGCTGGCTTAATGCCAAACTTCCGTCCAGTATAGTGTTTATTTTAGATGAAGGCTGGCCTCTGGCTTGCTAGAATGTGCCTGGCAAAATATATTCCAATATATTTCACTTTACTTAACGGTGTTGAATCAGACAAACTGTTGGGAAAGCCTGTTTAAAAAATGTATTAAGTTCACACACTGGCCAAAATGTCAGGCATGCTGAAACCCTGAGGTAAGGGCTTTAGCTGACTTTTGAAGATTTCATTTTAATTAAAAAGTATAGGCAATAATTCCAGGTTAAAAGCACTGTGGAAGAGAAATTGCAATGAGTGAGTGTGCTTGCATTTCACAGGTTTTAAATAAACACATTATAGTGGAATTTAAATATTTTTAAATGCCATTTAAAATTTTTAAAGTCTTGCTTAATGAACTTGGAGAGTGATTTGCAAGTCTCCAGCGAATGCCCTTCTGCAGGTTCCCAGTTCCTGAAACTGTAACCTTGTGGGTCTCTAACACAGACACATACTTCACTTAGAATTTAAGATTTTTTTTTTTTTCTTAATGCCTGGGCAAATTTGGGCTGCCTCTTCTCTGAAAAGTTAGATTTGGGGGTAGAAGCAGAGTGAAATTATGAATGGATCTCTAAATGGTATGAAAGGAAACTTGCCTAAGTAACTGTCAAGCATGTTATCCACAGTGAAATTGAGGATGCATTTGTTTTGATTGCTGAGAAAGCTTAATTGTTTTCACACTTCAGACTCTGTTTTAAAACCACAACATGGATTATTATGTTAAATCTGAGGGAACCGGGTTTAACCATTTCAAGGAGCTGTGTTCTTTAAAGGGTTCTAAAAAAAAAAGCAAAAACAAAAACAGAAGCTAAGACTTTTCAGCTCCACCTAGGAGACCCATTTCTTCCTAGTCCTCGCGTTCCAATTTAAGGAAAAGGAACAAATACAAAGAACTAGTTTCCTTCCTTACCCTCGTCTTTCAACACGACTAATCAGTTGGTTAGGTCCCAGGAAAATGATGCAATTAACATTCTGGGGAGAGGGTTGATCCTATGCCATGGAGTCTTAAACCAAAGGGGCTAATAAAAATGGGCCACCTTGGCAACACGATTTTCTATTTTCAGCTAAGAAAATGTTGGTAAGTGCTTCTAACCAGATGCCCGGTGCGTGCGTATCTCTCCACCTATGCGGTGATTCTGTCTCCGCAGTGCGAAGCCATAATAGAGGAGCATGAAGACAGAATATTCTCACTTACCGCCCAGGAGGCACACCACCTCGCTGACAAGCTGTGCAGTAAAAAGGCAGGTACTGTGTCTGATGTAACATGTGTCCTCCGTGCGCCCACCCCCTCTGCCTTGCTGTCTCCCTGCCACCAACAGCTCTCCACTGACTCAGAAAGACACCAAGTGAGAGAAAACAAACAAACAGAACCACAGGGCTACCGGGCTCTCGGGTGGCACTTCCTTTCCTCTGCATTGTCGAGGAAGTCTAAAGGACTCGATTTCCAGATGTTAAGGAGCACATGCTCCTCAGAATTGGATGGATCCAAAACACTTTCTCTTTCTAAACTCCCGAGAGCTAGGATTCTCCATCCTGGATCAGGAAGGAGAATCTCTTTATGACTTGCCTACACTGACAGAAGGTGGGATCTTTATTTAGTACGGGATTTTGAAAGTTGTTTTTTTTTGTTTGTTTGCTGATTTGCGAGGGTGCTGGGGGTTTTTTTTCAAGTTTATTTCCCAGAAATCCACTTCTTCTTAAAAAAATTTTTCTTTTCTGGTAGAGGGTAGAAAATAATATTTGAGTCATATTCTTATACACACTCACACACACACACACACACACTCACACTCAGAAGCTAGAAAAAATTACCAGAACTTGATTTATATAAAGTTGAAACATGTTACCACCATTGGCCTTTCCACCTGTTTGGTGGAGTATGAACCTTCTAGGGGAGTGTCACTATGATGCTTATTTAATACACTTACTAGAATGTAGCTCAAGTTGTGCAGTCTTTTCAGATATCTTTGAGCAAATGAATGATATGTATGAAGACTGATTGAAAGTCCTGGGAATACTTTTATGCCCTTGCAGAAGCTTGAGACATTTAGCAATTGTTTATAATAAAGTATAATATACCTGCATCCACAGTATCAAGTTTTTAGTGCCAAAGTCCTTAAAATAATAGTTACTGCCCATTTGTAGATAGATATTCATGTCATCAAAGGTTATTAAACAAGAAAGTTATAAATCCACATTAACAGGAAAAAGTTTTCTTACTCTGAGTAGATAATGGGGTTGTTTTCTGCTTAAAATCCAGTTTGAAAAATAATAATAAAATCTAGTTTGGTTGGGAGTTTGAAGAATAGTACAGTGGAATGATACAGTCAGGATTGTTCACGAGTTTGAGGGCTTTTTCATGGAGTTCAGCTACATAATGTTGCAATTTTGTGAAATTCACATCAATAAGCGCATAGCCACGATTTTCTGAAGGAAGTATTTTGGAAGTTTTTCAAACAATTCGGAGATATACGTATGCTTGAAGATACAAGCAAAAATGTGATGACCGATCCTGAAAATACCTGTTTTCCTATTTTTTCCTCCCAAAGGGTTTGGACTCGTCATAATCATCTTTGTAGGGCAAATGCAACTAATTTGCTCTCTAAACACCTGTTCAGACCTTACAGAAGGGCCTGAGAAAGTTTCACTGAGTCTTCACAACAGCCCTTGACCCAAATAATAAGATCCTGGGGGGGGGTAAGACTCTGTTCCTAAATGCAGCAGTTTGACTTAAGTTCAATAATATTGTCTTTTCACTCCTTTTGCGTATTTATAATTGAAGCTAAAAATTAACATGAACCCCGAGAAAACGCGAACATAAGGGGGAAACCTAAGCTACATGCAGGACTGCTGGTGTAAAATAAAACATTAGATAATTAATTCTTAATAGCATTTGATTGCTTAAAAACTGGTTAAGTACTTGTACTATAAACATAAACATCAGTGCCTCAGAACTCTTGAGAATGCAAGGCAGCCACCCCAGAGGGTAACCACAGTGCAGGGGAGAGAGTTTTTCCAGGCTGTGTTTCTCTGTGAAACCTATTTATGGATGTTCTAAACCGCTCATAAATTAAAAACTGTGAGTACATTAATCCTAAAAAGAGGCTAGACTACCCCCCCCGCCGAGTTCCTACTGTTGAAATAAGGTAACACCCCATAACAATTTTTCAATAATTTTTTCAAACTTAAAAATTATTGCCAGAAAAGGATAAAGCACTACATCAATGAGAAAAATTGCACGCAATGACCACAGCAACAAAGAAGCAGTGTGTTTTAACATATTGGGATGGTTTCAGATTACCGTGTAAGAGGTGAGACACTCACATTGTAGAAAAACTCGGGCACTTTCCGACGTAATGTATATACAAGGATAGCAGGTGTCCTGGGAGAGCATGGCGTCCGTGCTCTGTTTCGTCGAGGTGATCCTTTATCTTGTTCTATTGTCCAGCGACTTTGCTATGATTGATCTCCACGATTTAAAGATGTTTTGAAGATATGGCCGTGTGTGTGTGTGTGTGTGTGTGTGTGTGTGTGTGTGTGTCCTGGAGGCTCTGACCCCGCATTAACCAGTAACGCATTACCCAATGTCTACTGTGTGCAAGACACTCTACTGAGGTCTGCTAAATGCTTTTAGGGAGATAACTTCTTTTAAATAGGTATTTCTAGAACTAGAGGTTTAATTGGAAAGTTAGTCCATTTTTATACTTTATGTATATGTGTGTATGGGTGCGCATGCATTTGTTATATGTGTCTATATATGAATTTTGCTTTTTTCTCTTTACTGTAGATCATTTCACTTTATTTTTTAATAATTACATAAGACCAGATGAAGGCACATTCACAGACTTTAAAACTTCAGCTTTTTTGAGGTATAACTGGCATAAAATTGTAAGGTGTATAAAGTGTACAACGTGGTGATTTGATATGTGTGTATGTTGTGAAAGATGCCTCCCATCTACTTAATTAACACTGGACTCTTTAAGTATTAGGATTCTTCTACAGTGTACCCCTTACCCATAAACATATAAATGGGGAGTGATGGAGAAAACATCTGTTACACTCAAGATGACCGTTTTGATTTAAAAATAACACGTCAGTGGGATTTTCACGAACATTATGTGCCACCTTTTGAATCAGTAAAGAAAACCTCAGTGAAAGACGATAGGATTGCAGATGGGTCTGTGGATGTCCCTGCAGCTTTATTCACTGCATAAAATAAAAGTTTATCAAATACATCCTATTCTTGGGGTGTGAGACAGAGGAATGGGGCTACCCCATACGTAATCTGGTTTTTTTTTCCCTAGGCAAAAATAAAGGGAGCTCATTAGATTATCCTGATGGAATATTTTGTGGCACATGAGCCAGGCTTTGCCAGATTGTCATTTTAATGTCTTGAAGTCAAAATGATGTTTTAAAATCTTAATAAGATATCAGGTCGTGGTAAAAAGTGTAGCTATATTCCACTGATGGTAGAGAACATAGTACTCTAGATCATGGACGCATGGATGTTCTGAGGTCTGTGGGGGTATTCATTAGCTAGAGTGTGAGGGTACAGACGTAAAGACAGAAATGTCTTCTGGATACACGTCACTTCTGCTTTGATAGTAAATCTTCCCATTTAAACCATTAGACTGACGAATCTGTCACATGATCATTTTGAACGCAACACAGGGAATCACGTACCAAGTATCTTGAAATGTGTAGCCTTCATTTAAAGGAAAAGCATTTTTACCTTTTTGTGTAGCCTTCCCAACACTAATGGTGGTATTGAATTCTAATATGCCAAATGGTTACTTTCAAAGGCTGGTATATTTCCCGTTTCAAATAGACGATGTAGTTAAAAGAACCCATAGCCTTTCCAAAGAGAGCCGGCATTCATTGCTTCTAGTTGGAAAAGTAGTGTGCATCAGAGCATCCCCTTGCCTCTCTGCTCCTTGGGTTAGATGCCAAGCGTGCTGTGCCCTCATTTAAAGCATTTCTTAAATACTCCCAAGGCCGTGGGCAAAATGGTACGATCCCTGGGCTTTGGTTTTTAAGTATTCCAGGAAAAAATGCTGGAGGATGGAACGAGAATAGCAGAGCATTGACAGGTGTTGAGGCCAGGTTTGGGGTCCAGGGGAGTAGATTATACCCTTTTTTTCTGCTTTTGTGTGTATTTGAAAGTTTCCACAATGAAAAAGTTTTTAAAATGTGCTTCCATAAAAATGTGTCTTTTTGCAGAAAGTTAGTGACTCACACGCTGTGATTAAATGTGAGTGTGATGCCGTGTAACTTTTTTTTCCAGACCTCTGTGAAACCTATGCTGAGCAAATTGAGCTCTAGGATACCGGTGCTACCAGGTAGTGGGGAGGAGAGCCACAGCCCACAGGTCAACGTCTGTGCTCATATCTTTATGTTTCTTCATGAAAAGAAAAGCTATGTCTCGTTTATACCGTGTCATCTCATGTAGGACATTTTATTGAAAATCTCTTGTTTGGCATCATGACAAACCTGGTTCTTTCTACAGGGGAGGCTGAGGAGTGCATAAAACAAAGTACCTTTGTGGATTTTGGTACAGACAGGGTTGGGAGTAAAGCATTTAATTTGGTAATAAGAAAAAAGTGAAACCATTTTAAGGATTTGATAATGCATGCTGTATATTTTATGCATGTCTACAAGTATCCCGTTCTATTTGATAAGAACTTGATTTGATTTCTTAAATACTTGATTGGTCATGAAATTAAGAAAATATGTTGCCACAAATTCCAGATTATGTCTTCCGGGATATATATGGTGGTCAATAAAAGAAACAAACTAACTTTAGATCAGGAATGAAAATCAAATTTCCAGCTTTAAACCCTAAGTTTAAAAACTTTTTAATCTCTAAAATGTAATTGAATGTATAAAAAATAATGAATATTTTCATAGCAAGCAGTACGATGGCCTTCTCCTGCAGACCTTCTGAATTGAGATGATTCAGAGAGTCGATTTTTTATTACACTGCGTGTTCTTCAAAGATGACACCAATGACCATGTTTTGTTTTGCTGCAAACTCTATTGCGTGTGTGTGTTTTTTGAAAGACTTCAGCTAACAGCATGTATATTTTGCTGCTAACTAACCTATTGTTCTCCCAATTTGGGTGTTTTCATTGGTGTGGAGATGAAGGGGAGGTGGGACCTTATGAAAAGTCACCTATTGACCACACTTAATACCAGAACGTAGTAATCATATTGCTCTTGGATATTTCATTGTCTCTGTTAAATTTACATTCAGTGGAATCTGACTTTAATTATTTAACATGTCAGGGCATATTCTACACACTTCTCTTTAAAAAGAAATGCTCGTTGGTGGTGGTGAGAATTTACAAGGTAGGATGAGATAAATTCTGCCCCCAAAGAGCAAAAACCATCTTGCCATGTGTTCCATCATTGCCTAGAAAACACTCAGCTGAGGCTTCGGGGAGGGGATAGTTCTGAAACTTAGGAACATTTACCAAAATTAAGAGGAAGCAGTTTCCACTTTTCTCCTTCTTCCACCCCACTTCTTACTAGAAGTCAGAATTTTAAATTCATGCCAGTTGTTTGTTTGGGGAAACGGAAAGGCTCGTGATGTTTGGACGCATCTGTAGCCGGGTAACAAGGACAGACCCTACATGCTATAGCCCAGGAAACCTGCACTGATAGAAAATGGAAATAGGATTTCAGAATAATTAGCACCATTTTTCAGTCAGGTAGTAAAGTTGTGATTTACAACACAGTCCCTACATCTTTATGTAAACCTGTCTATCTAAGATTAATTCAGCATTTCGAATAGCGCCGAGTCATGAACCTCTCCTGAACTTGGGCTTCCTTGGTACGTGCGCTGCCCAGGAACCTGATTCCTTCCTGAGAAGATGGCCGAGGCCGTGGCTGGCAGGTGCCCCTGGAGCTGGACATCTGTGACTGTGGAAGTGCGACCTCAGGCTTCCCAGATTCTCACTGGTAACTGTTACAGATTCTCAGATGCGGACACTGCTAACGCTGAGCACACACTGTACACGAATGTGGGGTCCTGCTTAACAACCTAAGTGAACATGAGGACTCCGCCTTCCTTCCCCCACGGAAGTTTCTCGTGGATGGTGATGCGCTTGCTTTGACTGGAGCGAACCACGCATCTTGCCTCTAATAGTGAACATCGAAGGTTCCGCCGAATATGGCTTTTCAGTTGTTTCTTATTTCCCAGGAAAAATAGTCTTGTCTCTTCCAAGATTTTTGGTAGCTCATGACTTATCGACTTTTCCTTTCCAGAAATTTGTTTCCAGCGCAAACTTGTTAAACTCATGTAAATACTGCAGCTTACTGAGTTACTGATTAAATGTATGTTTGAGGGATAGACACAAACCACCGCATTTCTTATGGCTGCAAATATTCGGGAGTTTCCCTGTAGGGCACAGTCAGGCTGTGCACTTTTGCTAATGAGCAATAATGAGACAGAGTAGTTGCTCGCTTTAGCGTCCCTCTGAGTCACAGTCCTGCCTTCTTAATGACGTTTATTGACCAAACCAAAACAAAGCAAAAAGCCTGGGAAAAATAAAAAAGGCAGCACCCAGAGTATGGCACAAAAGTTTCTCAGAGTCAATGAAAAGCAACCTAATTCTGGGTCAGAAAATTTCCTTGGAGGAAAAAAGCGGGGGGTGTGATGCTCATTAAAATAACAGGGAGAGTAGACACGTTTGAGGCAAGTGGTTTCAAGTTGTGCTTTTATGAGACAGGTTCTTTGGGTCTCCCTGGAAGACTCTGGGAACCTGTTCTTATATAAAGAAACCAAATTGGCTGAGACGCACTGTTTATATTTTGTTATGTGGATTACTACTTGCTAAGAATAAGCCAAGACCAATGAATCCATTTCACCGAGGAGTGGAAAGTGGAATTGAGCCAAAGTCCCAAATGGGAGAGATCAATACTTTATTTACTAAGACAAGCCCTAAAAAAAATAGAGTCAATAGCTGGTTATATTTGTTCTACCTATTTCTCTGCTTGGGTTGATAGTTATTCATATATGTAATGGCTTTATCTAATTAAAAAAATTTTAAACTATCACTCTTAAAATTCAGATTATAATGGAATATGAGAAAAAGCCATTCTTTGATGTGATTTTGTGGCCTGCTTTAAGATTTGATGCAAATTTTTGAGCTAATCTTAAATGAGTTAATCTTAAATCTTGAAGCCCACCCACCAGCATATTGCATAGTTTTATACCAAAATGCAATTAGCAATGATATTAAATTGTCACAATACCTGTTAGATACAAGTGTGTGTTTTATTATGATTTTCTGCCTATAGCTTACTGCCCCTTTCTACATTGCCTAAATTCCTCAGATTATTTGCCTATATTTATAGCAAGGAGCTAAATAGATAAAAGACCAAATGAGATAAATGAAATTGAAATATGGAATCATAGACATTCACTGCCCTTAAGTTACCTAGGATAAGACGCAGCAGATGACAATGCCCTCTCCCTAGCACTTGCTGCCCCTGGCCCTGAACATGTATTTGCTGAGGGGGAACAGCTCACTGGTTTTATCCATTTTCAGGACCGGCCCTTCTCGAAGATGGTGATTAAATTTAATGTACTATGAGCTCATTTGTCTGTAAGGACATTACCCGAAAAATCCAGTTTGGCTTCCTAAGGACAGTTTGTGAGGTGGAGTCTGAACCTTCAGAAAGAGTTCTCCACCTTTCTGGATTCTCGGCGGGCTCAGGAGATGGGTGGGAGGGTGGGAGCACACGTGCACACACACAAACCCACACCCGTAGACAGAGACACAGTCTGGACGCAGGGAAGTCAGCTGAAGCTGGGACCGCTCCAAGGTGGAGATCTCAGAGGAAAACGTGTCTGGAAACTAATGTGATTCCTTAAGGAAAAAAAAAAATCATCCCTGCGCTCCTTAATCTTGATTTTTCAAGATTTTCAAGAAAGAAAAAAAAAATACCCTAAATTATAACACATAGAGAAAATAGTCTACCTCACAACAGCAAGACATTTACAAAACACAGTCCATCTGTTAAGAAGTTCTTGGAAAACAACAAGCTTTGAGACTGTGCTGGAAATATATCAGAATTATATTGTGATATGGCTCATTATTATGGAACACAGATTTTATTTGACCAGCCATGGGTCAAAACGGTATCCCCCTAAACATAATGGCACAAAGTAGAAGCCAATACAGTGAGGTGAGCGATTAAACAGGCCAGAGAGCGCTGAGTTCCCTCAAACCACGGGGTAGGTGAGAGCTGCCTGCACACTTGGCTGAGCCATGATACAACTCGGAGGCGCACAGGCCTTCCCTTGGAACAGGCAGAGGCTCCAGGAACTTCCTCCTCCTTTCAGGGATGTTAATAAACCAATATCTAAGGAATGCAAGTTACATAATGGAACGTTGGATGCCCAATGTCAGCTAATTAAGCATGGCTGAGACTCGGAAAGATCCTGTAAGCGATAAGTTAAAATATTAATACCAATTTCAAACTTCATGAATAGCGAGGTTGGCACCTGAAGAGTTAGAATGTACTCCTGACATTTTACATTAAGGGTTTGCCTCAAAGCCGCTTTCCGAACAAGTGGGAATTTCTCTACAGCATATTCTCTGATATTAGCCAAGAAAGGCTGATGATAATCCTTGAGGTGACACCACTGTCAACAGAGAGAGAGAAGATTTCAATCAGGTGATTTTCATTGTCTGGCAGAAATGATGTTTATGGCTTTGTTGTTCTTCATCAAAGGGCGCTGATTAAGCACCTTCATGCCCTGTGGTTTGTAGAAGAAAGCAGAGAACCAAAAAATAGACTATCTGGCCGCCATTAAAAATGGACCCTATTTAAAGCAACATGGTATTAAGACAGAGCGAAGTCTAATACAAATGCAGGTTCAATAAGTGTTATTAAATTATTAGACCTTAAGGTGAAAATATACCCTTGAACTGCCTTTATATGCAATCAGAGCTGTGATTAAATTTTAATGCCCTAAGATTAAAGGGCCACTTGAGTGGGGGTTTTTTGTGTTTCGTTTTTTGGGGTTTGTTTCTTTGTTGTTATTGTTTTGTTTTGCTTTTTAGCAATACCCCAAATGGTGAACAGGAGATGTTGTGAATTTGCTCCATTTTGTATACTTGCTGGATACTGAGGCCTGGACCAGTTTCCATAGTGAAAACCTCCAGGCTCTGGCTCAGCCATGCGTGGCTGCCACGGAGTGACCATTCGCCCTCCACAAGCCACAGGAAGCCCCGTGGTCCCGTGTCCAGGCACCAGTGGCGCTGCGGGGGCCTTCTGCAGAAAGACAAGTCTCGTCGGGGCAGCCCCGGTGTGAGAACAAACACGCGTAAACTAGGCCAGATAAAGGCAGCTGACTCTCCACCTACTGGGTGTGGCGCTTTGAACCTTAAGAAAAGAATATTTTCTTTCTTTTTTCTTTCTTTCTTTTTTTTTTTTTTTAGAAATGCTTTTCCTTCTACCTGGTGACTGAGTGTCAAACCCAGCAAAGCCTTTGTTCTGGTTCGTACGGCGTATTCCCAAAGATGGACGTGTTGCCTTATGCACTAACCACACAGTAACCTGACCACTCAGGGCCCGGAGACCCCCATGGCCCACCCCCGGGCAGTGCCGCTGCATGACCCCGAGCCCCTCGGGCAGCGGGCGCAGGTGGGCAGCCCTTTGTCCGGCGCTGGCCTGCCGCCTTGCTCTGAGCAGCCTGAGCATGCCCTTGAGCCCCGCTGTCCTTGCCCTGGGTCCCAGAGGAGCAAACGACACCGTCAGCCCGCCAGCCTCAAACAAAGCGCTGGCTCCCTTCCATTTGTTCTCTACTCCATGGGAGCCCCGCTCGCCGCTCTGCTCTCAGGCTGGGCCCTGAATCCGGGCTTCATATTCAGCTCAGAGTGAGCCATGGGCTCGAACTGGAGAAACTTCTCACCCAAAGCCCTCGTCCTACCTGGCAGACAAGCTCACACAGACTCGATGCCGCCTGCCTGGGGCTAGGGGTGCCCCGGCAGCCTGTGCCCCCGCAGTAACCGTCCCCCTTTATGGCAACTCTTGCTGACCCCCACGTTTCATCAGACACCTGTGTGCTCTAAGACCCCACGGTGAAAAGCAGAGGGGTGGTAGGCAGGGCCCCCTCCACATTCAGATGGGAAGTTGGGGATTTTCCATGGGGAGAGGAGGTGTGGGGAGACCTCGCCGGAGGCCTTGACGTGAATGCTGGTGCCCTCCACGTGCTGGACAAGGACGGGGGTCCTCGTCTTCATTCTCGAGAAGGCCACCTCCTCCTGGGCCACCACAGTTTTTGAGATCAGTACTGGGAAAAGCAGACCCAGAAAAGACCCCCGTTGGTGGCAGGAAGAAACCCTAACGAGACCCCCTGTGATGAGAGGTGGGGGCTGGAAGTGTGCTCCCTGCTCGGGGGCCACTGGTGGGAGCAAGGGGAGGAATCTAACGGGGCGAGGAGCTCACACAGACCCCCAGGGTCTCCTCCTGCCCTGAGAGGGAAGAGGCAGAGACCATGGGGGCTTGGGGGCAGAGTGGCTGAGTGGTCCTTCCTCTGTGCCCCTGGCGGGCACCTTGCAGGGATATCTCCCAGGTCGCCTGTGATCCCAGCACAGACAGAGACGGACCTGACGTGGGGCTGCTGTCGGTCTTGCAGATGGACTGGCAAGAACTCTGGGCCTGCATGCCTCCCCGAGGGCTGTCACCATACCCAGCCTGGGCAGCACCTGGAGCCGACGTCCCCCGGACTTGCCTTCCCTGGTCTCCTGCAGGGGCAGGTTTGGGGCATGCATGTTACTTCAAGCTGAACACAAACTCAGATTGTAAAAATATTTCATCTCCTCTTGTTATTTTTCAGTAGAGTAGAAAACACATAATTTTTCTTTGCAGTTAGGCTCCCACAGTGCGAGGGGTGCTCAGGGTGGAGGAGAGCAGATGGAATTGCTTGGACCCCTCTGGAGTTTTTATTTATCTATTTGATTAAGTGCCTGTGACCAGTTTGCATCCTGGTCATCTTCCCTCTGAAAGCCTGGCATCAGGAGAGAGTCTCCAACCTGAGCTAGGAACCGAGGGACCCACTGACCCTGTGGCCTTCCGATCCCTGGTTTATCTGCCCGCCTGACCTGGTCCGTCTCCAGCCCACCGAGCAGACCCTGCTGGTCTTTCTCCCCCGTCCCCCTGGGAAGACCACATTCAAGATCGCCAAGTGCCTCCTGGCCCTGCCCCTCCTGGAGGCAGCAGGGCAAGTCGGGGTCTCCAGGGGCCATACTGTGGGAACCCTTGGTCCTCCAAACACTTGGGAGGTACCAGTCCCACCAGGGCTTGCTGTGCACTGGTGGGGGGGGTGGTCAGTGCCCGGAGCAGGAGGACTGCAGAGGAGGCATCTCGTTCTCTGTGGCTTGAGTCTCCTTTAAAACCAGACAAAAGGAAAATCACACACACACACACACACACACACACACACACACACACACACACAC
>NW_027397142.1:3650014-3680437 GCF_003265705.2 Callorhinus ursinus | reverse complement strand
ACACACACACACACACACACACACACACACACACACACACACACACAAACCTTACATTTTTTCTTATAAGCAAAAAAGAAATACATGTATTTATAGAAATGTAGCTTTTTGTGTGTGTGCGTGTGTGCACACGAGCTTGTGGATTAGGTGTGTAACCGGGTGTTCTCCGGCCCGGCCTTCCACTCGAAGTGCTAGGAGTCTCTTCTCGCGCTCGATATTCTCCTACAATGGAACTTGTCAGGGTTGCAAGGTGCTTACTTCTCATGGGGTGCGTCACCTCTAGTTAGCTGGTCTCCCACGTCACTTAGGTTATTTCCAATCTTTTATTATTGTGAACAAGGTGGAGATGACTTTTGGTAGCTGAATCTTTAGCAAATTCAGAAAGGCTTCCCTTGGCGGGAGGTTGCAGACTTGGAAGCCTGAGTCTGAGCAGACGGGAGACTGGAGTGGGTGCGGGGTGTGAGCCACTCACGACGCTTCCACGGACCTCGTTGGGGTTTCTTACTGCTTCGGCAGGGCCTCTGACAGGCTTGGACCCATAGGACCAGTGATGCCATCAGAGTCTAGAATGGCACCTACCCTCCCGATTTGGCACCCCTGTACGTGAGGAGTCCAAAAAGTCTTCTCCCACTTGGGAAATGCCCTGCCTTCAGTCCCAGGACAACCCGAGCCCTCCCGGGTTCCGGGTGGTGATGCAGAGCTCCTGCTGGGTCGTCTGGGCCCCCCGAGGGCACGCCATTGCTCTAATGATGGGGATGTGCCGGATGACCATGAGCATGACTTTACAATCCCTCCCGCGGGCACCGCTTCCTGTTGCCCTCACACAACCTTGTGCAGAAATAACAATTCTCATCTCCACCTTGCAGATGAAGAAACCAGGGTCTGGAGAGGCATGAGTGGCCAGGTTCAAGGGTCCTGGTGTCCTGACTGCAGCACCAGCAGGGGGGCCCTCCGATGCAGTGAAGGTGGGCCCCTGAAACAGACTGGTTAGTCAGGACAGTCTCCAAGGTGCTCTGGGTTCTGGTGTGAGGGCATGACGGCGGGAGGCCCGGGCATCTGGGCTCGGCGCCTCCAGAGCCCCCAGGAGCCCTGTGCACAGAGCACCGGAGCAAAGTCTGCTGCACAGAGAGCAGGACTCTAGGGGCAGCGCCGCGGCTGCTGGGACGTGGGCTTGTCCATGGTGCCATCTCCCCTAAAGACCATGCAGGAAGGTATGTGTCAAGGGGAGGCAGAGGGCACGGTCCTCACGTGGGGGGCTGAGCTCAGGGATGGGGGTGACCGAGTCCACCTGCAGCGTCATGGAGGCTGGGCTCGGCCAGGCGGTGGCAGCTGACACGGTGCCCGTGTCCACAGGCACAACCAGACTGGGGAGCAGGGGCCCAAAAACCATCCTGAGGGAGGTGAATATTAATATTCTGAATTCTGAATATTAATAATTTAGGGTCAGCCCTCTGCTCCTCTGAGCTACTTCATTGATTGTTCCCCATTGTAACGACACTGTTCTTTGAACTTCCTTTTCTCTCCTTTCTGCCCTAGACAGCTCCTGGTCCTTTAGTAAATGTGCATTTCGCCTCTCAGCATCCCTCTAAAGCAGAGCTTCGTAACCTCTTTTAATGCCACAGAGCCTCCCAGCAGCCTTGGGAAGCCCATGGCCATGCCCTCCTCTGACGGATACATAGGCACGCATAAAATAACACGTACATGATCACGAGAAACCCAATTAGATTAAAATACTTATAAAATATATTTTAATCATGATGTGTTTCTTTACTAATATATTAGATAAAAAGATGTCCTCACAGACCTAATCAATGATTTTGAAGTAGAGACAAGCAGAGATGATCTTCCGCCATCATCTGCGACAACTGTAGCAGGATATGAAAGTGTCTGTGGTTTCAACTGGCAACAGGGGAGCGGGAAAGTATCAAGCTAAGGGAAATAAGGCAGAGAAAGACAAATACCATATGATCTCACTCGTAGGTGGAATCTAAGACACAGAAAACGTGGGCAAATGGGGGAAAAAAGAGAAAGAGAGACAAAGCCAGAAACAGACCCTTACCTACAGAGAACACACTGCTGGTCACCGGAGGGGAGTGGGTGGGGGACGGGGGAAACCTGATGGGAACGAAGGAGCGCACCTGTCCTGATGAGCGCCGCTGGTGCACGGACGTGCTGGGTCTCCACATTGCACACCTGAACCTAACATTGCCCTGTATGTGAACTAATGGGAATTAAAATAAAAACTTAAAGGAATTGGCAACAGGGTCACAGGCAAGGCCGAATCCTCCTGTGGTATCATTAGGTCTGTTTTGTAATGAAAAGAACTGGTAAATTGCTGGTAGACATCGGTTAGGGAGAACAGGACGCATTTTCCCCGCCCGAGTTCACGGAACCACGACGAAGAACTCCTGCCCTAAAGTAAACAGAAAGAAGTCAACCTGTGCGGAGAAGAGACTGAAGCACAGAGAGGCTCCTGTTTGGTCTAAGGCAACGCAGCAGGTCAGAGCCCCACACGGGACCTTCTGCTGAAGGCAAGGACCGGTCACTGCTGGCTCAGATGTCCTCTTCCCCATTAGTGCCCCAGAGAATTCAGCCTGACGCGCTTCCACAAACATCACTGGACCACATTTACTACTCACTAAAGAAGACCAGTGACAAAAGCCTAAGACGTTGAAAAAAGCGTTTTAGGAAATAGGAAAAGAGTTGCTGGTAATATAAAACCCAAACCTGAGCCACACGTGCAGAATTGCTCAATCAGGGGGAATTAGAAGATTTATTTTATCAGAGAAAATCTCGAAAATTCAGCCCTATCCAACCCAAATTCAATCCCCAAATTCAAATTTTATAGTGCTCATTTTGGGGAGCACTATAAAATTGGCAATAAAATTAGTAATAAGACTGCCTAAAGAAATCCTTCAAACCAAGTTCAGATTTAAAAGAAATAAATATTTATAGGCATATTAACTGTAAGCTTCACTTATCGTATTTGATTACAACGGACGATGTGGCCATTGGGTCTTCCGGTACCATGTTGCCAAAATTCTGTACAAGATAAAGCGCTCTGGGGGCAGGTAGCCCCCCAAAAATATGCCTAAATTTCATGTTTCCAGAAGTATACACCCAAAAGAATAGAACAGTACATGATTATTTATTCATTGAACAAATACTCCAAATGAAAAGGTGGGCAATTGAACTCTTCCACCGTTTCCATAAATCAAAGGTATAACTTCCCCTAAATCTCTCCCTTCCTCTCACTTGTTTTCACATCCCCACGGCGGTCAGGATTCCTGTGCTACACGCACAGGGTCATCGCTCCCTTACCAAAGATGCTCTACGGCAGCCAGAGAGATTTCACGGGAGGAAGCGAACCCGCACTCCCTCCGGGGCTGTCTTCCTCTCTCCTGTTTCCCTGGTGACTGCATCCCTACTGTACTGCTTTCCACCTTACTACCCCCACCCCAAATCAGCCACCTCTTCCGTCTATTCCTGCTCCAGGCTCAGCTGGGTGCCATGGACCGAGATGGTACCTGATGCTCCTCCTCCAGCTCCCCCTTCTCCAGCAGCTCCCCCTCCTCCAGCAGCTCCTCCTCCATCAGCTCCTCCCCCTCCAGCAGCTCCTCCTCCTCCAGCTGCTCCTCCCCCAACTGCCCCTGTCCTCCAGCAGCTCCTCCTCCAGCAGCTCCCCTTCTCCAGCAGCTCCTCCTCCTCCAGCAGCTCCTCCTCCTCCAGGTGCTCCTCCTCCTCCAGCAGCTCCTCCTCCAGCAGCTCCTCCTCCTCCAGCCGCTCCTCCCCCAACTGCCCCCCTCCTCCAGCCGCCCCTCCTCCACCCCTCCTCCAGCTGCCCCCCCCCCTCCAGCTGCTCCTCCCCCAGCGCCCCCCCTCCTCCAGCTGCTCCTCCTGCTCCCCCAGCTGCCCCCCTGCTCCTCCATCAGCCCCTTCTCCTCCAGCCGCTCCCACCCTGTGCCTCCCTGCCCTGCGCCCTTGCAGTCCTCACAGCCTGAGTTCCGGCCCTCTTGCTTCCTGTCCAATTGCTTCTTCCCTCCGTCTCAACATCGTTCTTGCTCCTTCCAGGTTTCTGTATCCCAGAACTCCAGGGTGACCAAGTGTTTAAAAGGCAGGCTGGATATATAGCTAAGCCACACCACCATAAGTCTAGTTAACATCCGTCACCTTACACGGTTACCAACTTATCTGTGGGTGATGAGAACTTTTAAGATGTACTCTCTTAGCAACTTTCCAATATGCACTACAGTGTTTCCACCCACAGCGGCCATGTTGCCCATCACACTGTTTCACGGTAGATACAAGTATCGAATCATTGTGCCCCATTGTGCCTGTAAGGTTATATGTCCCTTGTGCCTCAATAAAAAGCAAGGAAGGCTCAGTCGGTTGGGCGGCTGTCTTCGGCTCGGGTCATGATCCCGGTGCCCCAGGATCGAGTCCCACATTGGGCTCCCTGCTCGGCGGGGAGCCTGCTTCTCCCTCTGCCTGCAGCTCCCCCTGCTTGTGCTCTCGCTCACTCTCTCGCGCCCACGCTCTCTAACAAATGAGTGAATGAAATCTTTAAAAAAAAAAAAAAAAGCAAGGAAGGAAGGAAGGGAGGGCAAGTAATGAACAGAAGGCCGAGTGGTGCCCGGGAAAAAGCCTGCAACGGAGGGACGCAAGAGACCTGGCGGGTGTGACCTTGGGCCATCCGCTCACCCTTGGCTCAGTTTCTGTGCTGCCCTGGGACAGAAAGGGCTAAGTTCCTTTGATTCCTCCCCGAGCGTGTGGCACTGCAGTCATGCTCTGCTTAGTGATGCACACGTAGGTATTTTGCTGTTTCCGTCCGTCTTCCTCAGCTGCTCCCGTCCATGTGTTTCGGTCCCACTTCCGTTCCCCAAGTCCTCAGGAACCCCTCAGATGCTCTGCGCTCTCTCCTCTTCCTGGCCGTCCCTGGTGCTGGGGCGACACCTGACACCTCCGCCCTGCCCCTCACCCCCCTGCCCCGCTCCTCCCATGAGCCTCATCTTGGGGCTGAGTCTGGCTTTGCTCTGCGCCCTTTGTTGCTTTGTCTTCCCTTCTTTTCCTTTTGTTTCTGTGGGGCTCACTAAACTGTTTGCACACTTTTAGAAAAATTTCCGTCTTCCCCATGAGCCCATTCTCTCCTGCCCGATCGAGTCCCGCCACCAGGTTTTCTGGAGCCCCCGCGGATGCCTGGAGCTAACCATGGCAACAGCCAGGGGTGCGGCCGGCCTCCGGGATCCGCGCGCCCAGCTGCACCATCCTCATGCAGAAAGGACCTTGGGGCATAAAGAGAGAAGGTTCTGGACACCAAGCCCCGAGTTCAGGTGTTTAGACGGCTCTGGCCTCATGTGTCTCAAGGCTGAGCCACGGGCTAGGCATGCGGAGAGCTCAGTGGAGAAAGAGCTCCTTGCACATCAGTGTCATGTGTCGCTAAGAACTATCAGGGAATTTTAAGTGTCTTAAGAACCTTAACGCCACGATGGAAGAGAATGCCATCCTGTAGCAATCCCCGCGCTGGGGAGGACTTTCAGCCTTGCCGAGGGGCCCCCTCTGTGCTGCACTTTAAAACTTTCTGACCCATTTCCTCCTGGGAAAGCCTGGCACCCCGAAGTCAAGCCCGTCCCTGACTCTCTGCCCGAGCTGTCCTCACACCAAGCCCCGCCCATCCCGGCCTGGCTCCTGATTAGAAATGTAAAAGAGTGTGGTGAGAGCAGATGCCCCCGTCACTTCCCGAGATGGTCCTCCTTTTCTCTTCGGACCTCAGCTCTTCCCACTTTTAAAGACGCCCGGCACACAGAAAACGCAGCCGTGCATGCAGCCCGGCACAGCCCCTTCCGGGCTCTGACGGGGTCTGGGAACGGCCGCCATTCACCCTTTGCCTTCTGGTGGCTTCTGAAC
Source organism: Callorhinus ursinus (assembly GCF_003265705.2). Classification (NCBI taxonomy): domain Eukaryota; kingdom Metazoa; phylum Chordata; class Mammalia; order Carnivora; family Otariidae; genus Callorhinus; species Callorhinus ursinus. Next base: position 3,674,533 of record NW_027397142.1, on the reverse strand, counting down.
CATGAAGTCCTGGTCAGTGGTGCTCAGGACAATCCCTGGGAGCAAGGGGCAGGCCAGGGGCCGGGGCCCTGGGAGGGGCTCCCCCAGGAGAATGTTTGCTGTTGTAAGGATCCCTCCTTCTCGGACGACCCAGGGTTGGGATGGGGAGCGCCCGATGAGAACCCCCAAGGACACTTGGCAAAGCAGTTGTTGCCCTGAGCCTCGGTTGCCCCGGCCTGTGCTGGGTGGAAGGGATGGGAGGGCCTGGACGGGGCCCTGCTCTCCCTTGACCAAGCAGAAGGGAGTCTGGGCCCAGCGGGGGCAGATGCGGGCCTCAGCGGGAGCAAGCCTGCCCTGCCAGCTGCCAGCACCACGTTGCCCGCCGGCCTCGGCCGCCTCTCTCGGCCTCCGTTTCTTGGGATTCACCACCGATGCCTCCACGCCCAGCGCAGGCCCTCAGCCCTTCTCTCTGGCCCTCGGTCCAACGCCCTTTCTCTGCCCCCAGATACGCCTCCGGCAGATGGGTCTGACCGCAGTGCCTCCTTGGCCTGCTCCGGCTCCTCAGGCCATCCAGGGAGACGAGCTCCTTGCTGCCGCTCAGCCTCTATGTTCTCTGCATCCTCTCTGGGCCCAGCCTGGCTGCCAGGGAGGGGTTCCGACCTCCTTCGGGCAGGCCTCCCCCGATCCCAAGCCCCACTAGACCTGCTGGCATTTGTGCTCCCGCTCCCTGAGCACAAACTCTCACCCAGCCGCCGCGTCTCAGACCCAGTGGCCGCCAGGACCCTTCCTTGCTTCGGGCACTCATCCAGGAGCGGGACAGGATGCGGCTCTAGAGAAGCATCGACCTGGTCCCCAGCGGAGCATCCCACCCAGGAACGCGTGCGTTCCTGTTGAGTGACCGCAGGAGAGGTCTGTCCGCCCGCCGGTGCTCTCCTTCGGGAAGGAAACTGCTCAGGCTTTAATTCCCAGCTCTACCCTCTGAGCCTCAGTTTCTCCACCTGAAACACGGGCAGGGGACAGTTTCAACCGCACAGGGCAGTAGAGGGGCTAACTGTAAAGTGCGTGTGTACACAGTCACGCTGCTTGTAAGGCAGACTCTGTCGTCCAGCCTGGGACACCAGAGTAGGGAGGGCTGGGAGCAGCCGGGCAGGGCCCCGGCGCGAGCGGAGCACCCTGGGGGCGTGCGCCTCCGTCCTCCTGGTGCAGAAACGGTCAGCAAATACTTATGGACTAGTGAAGTTTGAAATGGTCAGATTTCCTGTTAGACAAGGTGGGGAATGCAGGGGGCGTCCTGGCATCTCTCTGTGTGAAGGGGGGGGGCTCAGACGCTGGGCTTTGTTAGAGGCAAGAGGAGGTGGGAGAGGTCGTCGGGCCGAATTTGCCCCTCAGGGAGGGCGGACGGTCCCTCTCAGGGCTGCCGGGGAGACGGAATGAGCCAAGAGCCATCCAGGTCCTTTGACAATGAAGTGGGGGGCCCTCGGGCTGCTCTGAGTCCAGGGCTGGGTGGCATGAGGTGTCTCAAGGGCGACAGGGGCCAGTCCCCAGAGCAGCTGGGCCCCAAGGGGCAGGGAGCCCTGTCCAAGGGGATCAGAGAAGGATCAGCGACAGGCAGGGGGGCACGCCGCTTGGGATGGGCTCCGGTGTCAGAGGAGGAAGGGCTGAGTGGGAGCCGAGCGAGGTGGGGGGCCCACCTCTAGTCAAGGACTCCTGGGTGTGCAGTGACCGCCAAGGGCCTTGCAAGACCCTAGTCTCACCAGTGAGTTCTACATACAGAGTAAATATCATGTATCAAGTTTAGGTGGCACGGCGCAGACAACTGTCCTCCGGTACCCCCGTCTCTGCACCGCAACTTGGCGCATGCCCACGGCAGCTGCCCGGTCAAGTCCCTTGCCCGGTTCCTTGCCGTGAGGAGCGGCCCTGGACTGATTCTCTAAGACAGTGTGAGCAGACACAGTGTTCCCCTCCCCCCGGGCCTGCCCCCTCCAAGCAGGGTCTCCCGCCTGGGACCCGGCAGGGCTGGGGAGGAGTCATGCTGTCCCGTGCCGTGGCCACCAGCCCCGTGGGCGGCTAATTTAAATGAGCTAAGGTTAGATAAAACTGACATTCCGTTTCTCAGTTGCGCCAGCCACGCTGCGAATGCTCAGTGGCGACGCGGGCTAGTGGCTACCGTGCTGGACAGGGCACACGCAGAACGTTTCTGTCATCATGGAGAGTCCCGCTGGACAGCCGCGGGGAGGAATGTGGGTTTCCAAATGATCCCCTGGACCAAAGCTGCCCCACCGCCCCCGTGCCTTTCCCTGCAGAAGCATGTCATCAGAGAAAAGTAAACTTCTGTATTCTTTGCAGAATACATTGTATTTTGGGGCCTCTTTGTTATAGCAACCTACTGTTAACATGTATTTGTGGGTGTATGTGTTTATGTATATATTTGCGAGTGTATATGTTTATGTGTATATTTATACATATATATGTGTAGGTGTATATATTATATAGATATATAGATATTTGTGGGTATCTATGTTGATATAAAGATACATTTATGGGTGTATGTATTTTTGAATGCATATATTTGTGTGTCTACATATGAACACATATATAAATTGTGCCTCAAATACGTGTGGGTGCTAATGCGATCGACAAATGCTAAGGTTTTTTGGTTTTGTCTGTTTTCTCAGAAAGTACCAAAACGATAACTACCATCAGGTTATAGACCTCAGAGTCTGCATTTGGATGTTAAAAAAGAGACGCTTTTACCTGAAAAGGTTGAGAATCACTGCAACAGACGAGACTTAAGCCTGGCTCGAGAGGAGGACGCGGGGCTCGTAGACGGACAGCTGCCTGGCCTGAGGTCTGCACACTGCTGTGAGGAGGTTGTGTGGGCACTGGGGCTCCGACCGGTCACCCTCCGTTGCAAGCCTGGACCTCGGCTCTCGGAGCAGATGACTCGGAGTAGTCAAGGCAAACAGGAGTGTCCAGGTGTCTGGCCTGGGGGTACAGGTGATCATCCTACAGCCGAATGCGGAAAGCACAGAGATAGGGAAACTGAGGCACAGACAGGCTGAGAGACTTTCTTGGATTCACACGGCTGGGCAGTGGTTGATTGGAGATCCAAACCCCGAATCTTGCTCCCGGCCACCCTGCGGTGCGTCCTCCCCAGAGGCAGCTGGTGACGGCACCGTGTGCGGGTGCATGGGGGACACCCTCATCACCTCCCCTCCCTCAGGTCTCACCATCCTCCCACCGACCTGTGTTCAGGCTGTCACATTACAGGCAACTGTGCGAATACATCCCCTGGGAATTTACACGACAACCAGGAAATTAATTTTGTGCAGGTCACCCAACACTTTTTGCTGAGTGACGACAATCCTCAGTTCCACCCTGTGCCTCAGAGATGGCGACACTGTAGGCAGAACCCACATTTGCTCGGTGTGATGTCACACATGCCTGTCTTCCCTCCCGCAGCCCTGAAGTCCGCCTCTCTGGGTCAGAGGACCTGGTGGGCGACCTGTAGCTCGAGGAATTCTCCCCGGGAAGACCCCTCCTGGCACCCATCCAGCCTGACCCCTGACCAAGCGGAGTGGCCTGGGAGGCTCCCCAGGAAGGGCCCTGGCAGGAGAGGGAGCCCACGAATGTGGTGTGGGCCAGGCCACAGGGACAGTGTGAAAGCAGGGCTGGAGAGGAGTTGGGAAGAATCCCGGAAGTGTGCTCGCAGGGACCAGCTGGCCACGGAGACACGGAGGCATGGGTGGCTTCCTAAAGCCAAGGAAGGCCCAGTCCGGCTCCAAGGATGGAGCTCTGATCGGAGACGCCTCACCGGCCTGCATGTTTTCATTACATCTGTGCCCAGAGGCAGGTGTGGGGCAGGTAGTCACCTGGAGCCCAGACAGCAAAGGGGCTTTTCTCTTCCTGGGATGAAAATGGGGTCTTAGGGACAATGACTCCTGGAGTCACGGCTCCAGAAGGAGCTGGTGGCTGGACAAATGGACAGCAAAGACTCTGAAAGTCACTGTTGGGCCAATACGGAGCAGAAGCCAGCCCAGTCACGACTTGGAGCAGGAGATGCTCGGGCCTTGCACCGACCCTGAGTGTGGGCCCACAGTGGACCTGGTGGGAAGGGGCAGACCAGAGGGGGAAGGATGAGGAGCAGAAGCCCCGGAGGGGTCATTAGGAGACTAACATGTCCTAACGGGGGAAGAGCCGACCCGTCTCAGCCCGGGGTTGGAGCAGAGCTGGGGCCAGAACCAAGAGGTCTGGAAAGTGGCGGACCCCGCCCCTAGGACAGGTGGTCTCAACCAGTATGCGCTCCCCAGGGTGGGGCAAGGTCCATCTACAGAGCACGCCTGCAGGTTTCCCACCTCTGGTGGGCCCCATCCTGTGCCACCCCGACACTCTTCCTTCCACACAGGACGAGGGTTTTCCGCGGAAGGATTGGCTCCGCCCCCACCCCCAGGAGGGCCCTGACTGGGTGGGTCAGTCAGCACATCACCTGATCATTGGCTCAGGGAGATCACATGACCCAACTTAAGCCAGTGAAGAGTGGAGAAATGCTTGCTGGGAGCCTTTGGGAAGGATCTCTCTGAGGATGGGCCCTGGGGCCGGGGGTTGCTTTCCTTCTGGATGTGAACTAAGAAGCTCATGACCTGCGTTTTTGCAGGAAGCCAACTTGTATCCATGCAGGGAAGAAAGTTTAGAATGAAGCTGACACCACAGCAGGCAAAGGGAAAGACAAAGGAAACCAGCCCTCCTTACCTTCGCAAGCCTTGGTCAAGCCTGACCTGATGCCATCCAGCTGAACCTTGGGGCTTGTCTACGCCAGGTTGAGTTGGCTTTTACTGTTCCTTGTGATTGAAAGCATCCTAAATGACACAACTGTTAATTCATTTTATGTTAAGCAATTCTGACAGGCTGGATAAATGAAGTGTTTCATGTTTATACAAGTCGGTATCTGCAGATGCCCTTGTGATCAGTGCATCTAAAAGCATTTCTTAATTCATCATTATGTTTTCTCATTGTGCAGTTTCTCAGTGAGCAGATAGTAAAGGACATTGGCCCGTGCTGCGTCCCTCGTGTTTTGGATGTTTAAAAAGGCCTCCTGCTGATGGGAATCAACCACACCAAGAAAGATAATTCGAGTTTGTGTAGGAGTAAAAATGGAACTCTTTCTATTTTTCAGAATTGTTTCCAGATTGCTTTCTTCTTTCCTCTGCAAAATTGGGACGCCCCGTGGGCACAGCTGGGGGTGGGTCTGCGGCTTCTCCTGCAGCGTCACGTGCCCCCTTCCAGGCGCCTAGGCAGGGGCACCAACCTGGCAAGTGTGCACCGGGTGTTCTCAAGATGCCTGGGTCCCTGTTAGCAATCCTGATGCCCCCAGTCCCAGCCCTGCTGTCTGAGGCTCATCCATCCCAACTAGGAACAGGGTACTCCTGACATCCAGCTGACCCCGGGCATCTAACCTCAGTGTGCACAGCAGTTGCCCGATTAGTCCCCAAAAATCTAGTGGGAAGAGGTTCTGTCCTCCAGTTGACTACATCATGGTTTGACTTCAGGTCCCAAAGCAATTAGCATTTGATGACAAATACAATAACAAGTAGAAACCTGCCCTCATAGATACCTTACTCACCTGACACACAGATGTGCACGCATACACGAATGCACCCGTGCACGCACACATATGCAGATGTGTACATTCACCATGCACACACAGGTGGGTGTGCACACACGTGGGCACACACATGCACACACACATGGCTGCACACATCGCACATGGTCATGCACAGACATCGCACAGACATGCACACTCACCTACACACACAGGTGGGTGTGCACACACAGGTGGGTGTGCACACACAGGTGGGCACACACATGCAGGCATGAACACTCATGCACACACAGCTGCACATATCACACATAGTCATGAACACACATCACACAGACATGCACACTCACCTGCACACATGCACACCTACTCCCCAGGTCAACTTCTGGAGATGGCTTCCCGAGAACGTGAGCTTTCCTAGGGCAGATGGGTGGTCCTCTCCTACTGCTGCACTCATCAGAGGCCTAAGGAGCTGGGGACATAGGCCTTGCCTGCCCTCCCAGGCCACAGGGCCTGGGGCCTCCCTCACTCAACTCTGGAGACCCTCAATTCATCTGGCTCCTTCAGTCAGGGTCTCTGGCCCTACCTCCACTGGCAGGCTGAAGCTGTCCTGCTTGGTTGGGCCTGCTCAGCCCCTCGGCTGGGATCTGCCCTCAGCCCTCTCACCCCTGCCTGCCCGCTCCCTGACCTGGTCCTGCAAGGTGCACCTTGGGCACATCCGTTGTGGATCTCAGTGAGCTGTCCCTGCAGTTCAGTGGTTAGTGGTTAGGAACACCATCTCTTTGGGCCTGTTCACGATGTGACTTGAAGCCGGCCTCCACATCCCCATCCCCTCATGAACTAGCATCTGGTGGGCATGCCTGCACGATCTCCCACCACCCCACCCCGACCTCGGATAGTCAGGCAACAGCCTCTTTCATGGCCACCCACGGACCTCCATCCCCCAGGATGTGGCCCGAAGGCCTGAGCCCCATTTACCTGCCCCTCCAGTAGAAAAGCTTCAGGCTGGTTCTGGCCCTCTGGTCTGGGAGGGGGGCCATCTGCGTCCTGCACACCCCTCCCCACTTCCTCCCACCCCTGAGATAGTAGGGGTCCTGGGGCCCTGTTCCAAGCTGCTGGCTCAGACACATTCATGCTTTCCCCAGTGCCCCCCCACACACACACACACCCTTCACCCTGAACAAGGTCTGAGGGACCCACAGAGGGCCCAGTGGTTCTGGACCACTTCGGTCTCCATACTAGCAAATAACAGGAAACTCCAATGTAGGTCAATGGATGCTCTCTGAAAAGCAAGGAAAAAACCCACTCGCTGCTTTCAGTTTTCGGTAGGGTATGAGCACTATATTTTTGGGTGGAGGGGTCATACGAGACATACAACCAATAACACGTGGTTAAACATATGGTTTTCTCCTACTAAGTTCAGTAGAGATGAAAATGTAAATTTATCTGAGCTAAACAAGTGTCACCCAGAATCATCAGAAAAGAGGGTTGGATGTAGGAATAATAAAACATGTTAGCCTTGAATTTTTATCATCCCAAGCAGATTACGAGAATGTGGCAAACACCAACACATCCCATCATGTTACAGGGGGGCCCCAGGCAGCAGGAGGGCGTGTGGCATGCCCAAGGGCTTTGCACACAGCCGCAGACACACACCCCCTCATGGAAGATGCCACATCCTCCTGAACCCTGCTCTTTCCCTCCGCAGCAAATGCCCCTGCATAAGTATGCAGTAAGTGCATATGACAATGGAGACAATTTGGGCACAGGGTGCGAACCTCAGTCTGCCTCTGCATTCTGGGTCTAGACACCTGGAGTGCAAATGGGGAGGGGAGGAGAGTGAAGACATGGAGCTGGAGGGTCAAGGGCAGGGAGACTATCTGCCTCCCTCAGGACAGGCTGGTCCCAGAGTCCTGTTGTGAGGTACAGGGTTCAGGGAGGCCACTCTGTGGCCAGGGCCAGCTGACAAGTCCGTGTATCTCATGGTCTGCTGAGTCCACCACCACATGTCCAAAGTGGGTTGGCGGCTCTGCTCCATGCAGCTATTTAGGAAGCCAGGCAGACGTGGGCCTCAGCGCTCCGTGACATCACCATCTAACCCTGGTGTCCAGAGCTGTGAGGGCAGGAAAGAACGTGGGGAACTCACACTTGCTTTTAGTAACCTCAGACCCAAGGGTGCCAGGGGGCCACTGTGCCCCAAGATCATTGGTCAATGCTAATCTGGTGTCCCCACCTAACTGTCAGGGAGGCTGGGAAACCCACAGGGGCACATGGAATGTTTGGGGAGCACCACGTCTCTGCCACAGTTCCCCATCCAACGTATGTCCTGACGCCGAGCATCCATCCTGGCAAGGTACTCCTTGGGATTAGCCAAGCCTCTGCCTGGAAGGAAATCTCAGGTCTGCCAGGTCCCAGGGTGGTGGCTTTTGGAAGTCCCGTACTCTCCCTGGGCCTTGCTAGGACCCTGCTAGTAATAGGGCTCACCCACCGGAGGTGAGCTGGTCTCTGCAGGCTTTGTGTGGCACCTAGCACTCAGAAATGTTCGGTGAATGCTTGCGGTTCCTGCTATCGGCAGTCAGGATCAGTGCTTGGCAGGCCCCGAGGTAGCCAGAGATGGAAGACAGGCAGAGCCTACGACCAGGGGTGTGCCTGCCCTGCACAGCTGATGTGCTTGCTGCTGGGCCTCTGAGAGAGAGCAGACATGCGTCTCCACCTAACGTTTCTCTTTCTGTTCCCCTCCGCCTGAAAGAGAATCTCTAGCTGCAGGGTGTCTGCTTGGGCGCCTAAGGACGGGCTCCGCTGTCTGCCCTGCAGAGTGCACCAGCTTCGGGCCTGAGACACGCAGTCCCACACTCCCCTGGTCAGCTCTGTGGGAACGAGACGCACTCCCACGGGAAGCTAGTGAGACAGTGACGACACAGCCACCCAGTAACAAGCGTTCTGAGGGCACAGGGTGTGCTCGAGAGCATCCAGCGGGGCCACGGGAGGGCCAGCCTCGGCTCCCACCTTGGCCAGAGTGCCAGGGGCCTCCGTGGGGATGCCCATACGTGCAGAATGCCAACCTCCCTCTGAGGCGGGTAGAATTCTGTTTTGAAGAAAACAGGGTCCGGAGCACACAAGGGACTTGGCCAGGGTTGTCTGAGCTCGCAGACAGGTCTGGCTGGTCCCCAAGCTCAGGTTCCTTGGCATCTGCTGCTTGCAGAGCCGGGGAGGGTGGAGGAGGGGGTGAGGCTTACCTGAAACTGAGGAACCCAGAGGGCAGCACACAGGAGTTATAATTCCACACTTTCACAACTAAAGCATCCTAGGTGACCTTGGCAAAGAGGAGCATCAGAGCTGACGCTTACCCAGGGAGTGACCACCCCGTGCCAGGCCCAATCCCGCGTGCGTCACACTAAGCCACCAGCGAGCGCACGCAGTACCCTCTATCATATGCTAAACGGGAGGGAAATCAAGGCACAGAGGGGGAAAGGGGTCGTCACAACCTAGCAACCTTGTGCTCCGCATCTGACGAAGCCAGTTCATATGAACTGAGTCACGGGAGGGACGATGTCCCGCTGGGTCACACGGACATGGGCTGGCCAGGCCCACCTGTCAAAGGTGTGTCAGCAAGACCCCAGCCCAGCAGAGGAAGCTGAAAGGCTGTGTCACACGGAGAACAAAGGCACGCTCAGACCCAGCCACAGAGACCGCTGCACACGCGACCTCCAGGAGGAGCTCACTTCTAGAGTCCGCACCCCGAAACCCATGGTAAGAACAGAACCCACGGTGCAGGGCTTGATACCAGAGGAGTTTAAGACAGTCTACACTGCATGCCAAGTCCTGGCTGTCCTGGCTGCTGTTGTATGCCCCCACATCCAGGTCCATGCGTGAACCTGGGAATGTGGCCGTATTCGGAAACAAAGTCTTTCCAGAGGGAATCAAGAGAAGGGTGGGCCCTCAGTTCAATGTAACTGGTGTCTTAGGAAAAGGAGAAATTGGGACGCAGACACACACACAGGAAGCAGGCCTGTGAAGACAGAGGAAGGGACCACCAAGCACGGATGACCAGAGCTGGTTGGTGATGGGGGGGGCGGGCAGAGCTGCCCTCGGAGCCCCAGAAGGAACCCATGCGGCTGGCGCCTTGCTTCCTGACTTCCGGTCTCCAGAGCTGAGACGACAACTTTCTATGTTTTAAGTCCCCAGTGTGTGGCTCTTTGTTACCCGGGCCTCAGGAAACAGATATGCGGGCGCATAGTAGGGACTCCGCCCGAGTTAGGCCATGTTCTTCTTTAAGACAGAAGGGCATAACAGCCCGGATGTCCGCCGGCCAGGGGGGCTGGGACGAGAAGCACAAAGGAAGGACTAGAATGTGTTCTAAGGTAACCACCAGCTAAAGGACAAAACCCGAAAGGCATGGAGCCGAGAGCATCACGGGACTGTTCTCTGGCTGGGGGCCGCTAAGCCCCTGGGCCTGGCTTCCCGGGCTGGTGGAACCCACCACGGACTGGCTGCGTGGGCACAGTAATCACAGTGCCTGCCAGCCACTTCATAACTTGAGGGAGGCTTGAGAGGATTAGGGCAGACGGACATTCCCAAGTCCTGGAAACGGGGGCGCGCCAGGGCGGGGGCGGGGGCGGCTGGGGGCTGCCCCTCCCCCACTGGCCCCGCCGCAGCCTTCCGTGGGGACCGGGGTGGGCCAGAGCTGCAGGGCGGGTCTTTGGAATGCAGGGATGTGCTGGCTGGCTTGAGTGGGAGTCAGGTTTTATGCCTGAGGCAGAGGGAATTCTAACACACACTGGAGCAGCAAGACAGAAATTACCTTTTAGATGGCTGCCATCAGCAATATTCAGCAGGCAGGTCTACGGGGCAGTTTAACCTTCTGTAACCTTACGTTTAAGTGGGCGTGCACGCTCCCTCTCGCGATCACGCTCTGTCTCCCCCCCACACACACACACACTCACACACAGATGTACAGATACAGCTGCAATTATATATAATATTTTACCATAATGGTTTTCTTTGCAGGGGAGCGCAACAGACTTAGCTTTTTTCCCTCTTTATGTAACTAATACCCTCCATATGCATATACACACCCGACTTACATATTCACATCTAATAGGAATTGAAACTCAATCGCAAGAACCTGCAAGCTTCTTGCTAATCAGGGCAATCCCGAATATACAGTTGGAGTTCAGCAAATAATTAATAGTAATGAAAATTGACATTGTAAAAATTAAAGTGAGGGGGCTGATAGAAAGGAATTGGTTTGGTTGTCAAACCTCAGGCCTAAAGGGAAACAGATTGCTTTGGAGAATCTTTTAATTAATTTCAGAGTTTCCCTGTTTCTTCTCCTGCCAAATGAGTGGAGTTTCCTTCCTGGCCATCAGGATCCTGCGCAGAGAGAGGGAGGCATGAAGAGAGATGAACTGTGTCAGGGGTCATCCCATCCCGGGAGCCTCCCGAAGCCCACCCCCCAGCAAAGCAAGGGCTATGTGAGGGGGACCCAGCCCAAAGAGGGGTTCGTTCTGTACATTTACTACCTATGAATAAACCAGGAGGTCTACCTCATTCATAGCTAAAATAAAAATGGATCTCTACCGTCTGACCAAGTTCAGCCACTGAGCTGCAGCATTAACTTGTATTCTAACAAGATTAAAATATATTTGTCCTGGGGATTAGCATACTTAAGTCTCCTTTTGCCTTTTTAGCAGTGGCAGGGCACTTTGATCTGCCTTGCGTGGCAAGAGCGCGGCTTGGGCCCAGCTATCCGACTGCCAAGTGTGAAATCGGCCTGATGTCATCCTCATTCTTCATCTTTTACATCTTTCACCAGTTTAATTATATTTCCGCCACAAAGCCCTGGCGCCTCATTGCATATTCAAGTTAGACCAGGAAGCATTTAGAAAAAAAAAAAAAGGTGTGAATGAGATACCCCTGTGGGGGGAGGGGGGGCTGCAAATCTCAGCCGTGCAAGGAAAGGGGCCAGCCCTCGGTGTGTGGGGAGGGGCCCCCTCAGCCCCAGATGCTCCTACCTGCGTGGAAGCCTGAGCCCGACGCCGGCCTACTCTGCACTGTGCCCAGCCTCCCCTGTGCCCAGCTACCCCATTCGGTGCCGGGCACAAAGGCCATTGTCACGCCCGCCTTGTGTTTGGGGGTGTTTGGCTTGTGACTCCAGTGGTTTGTATTTTGTTCCTCCTCTGACGCACTGGTTCTGTGTCCTTAGGGCTCGGAACCTACAGGGCATGCTCCCGTGGCTACGTAAAGGCTGCCTTCGTCCCTGCCAGGTGATGAGTCACCCGCGAATCGCCCGCTTCGAGGCAATGTGCAGTCGGCCAGAATAAATTCTGCGGCTCACCCGGTGTCCAAAGGGAATGTGTCTGGCTGACCTTTGATCACCTCACAAGAATCAGACAATTTCACTCTCCACCCAGACCCGATATTCTGACCCTCCAGCCCTTTGCAGATTCCCCGGGAACCACTCAGAAAGGCCAGCTTGCCAGCAGAATGGGCCTTGACTGGATCCCAGTGGGGCACCTCTTAAAGTGCCTCACCTCCCACACCACCAGAGCTTCCTCCACGATGGCTTAGGGGTGGGGGAAGGAAGGGAGGGAGGAGGGAGGGGAGCCGGTGACAGCCAGTCCTGGTCCCGCGGGGTTCCCGGGGCACCCCTCGGAGGGCACTAGTGTTTGGGAGAGGAAATGAACCACCTGCAGGGGTGGCTGGGGTCTGACCTTCACCTCAGCCCCCAGCCCCAGGCTCCAGGCTCCATTCACTCCCAGCTGGAGTGTCTCAGAGACAGGACATTGGGGGGGGGGCTCTCCATCAGGGACCTTGGGTGTTACTTCCACATACAAGCTGGACAGAATAGAAATGCAGATGGGCTTCCTTAGCATTTGAGAGCAGGTCAGCGCTGGGAAATGCTCTGCTCAGATGGACGGCCCTCTTTGTCTGAGACTTTCCAGTGTTTTCCACTTTCTTGGTGGGAGTGTGTGCAGGTAAAGGGACATTAGGTAGGCTGAGTTGATATTCACGTTTGCCATTTGGGGAAAACGAAGAGACAGCCCTGATAGGTCTTTTAAAAGGTCCAGATTTATGACCATTTTTATTTTGAATCATCACTCTTGTGAAAATTAGGAGGTTAACAACACATTGCTTCTTAAATTGAATGATATAATTATAAAATTATCTCCACATAATTAACTCAGGATTATGTTTCATTCTGGTTAGCATGTAATCAAAGCCTGTTATGCTTTTAGCTATAGGAACAGCAATTAATTTAAAAGGGTTGCTTAGACCCTTCACTGTTTAGACCAAAGAGCTCATCAGGCCATCAGGATGCCCCCTCGCTCTTGGAGGAAGGGGTGGTGGGGGGGAGACAGCAAGTTGTGTAACCACAGGCTGGGGCCCACGTGTAAGGTGTAGCTTGGCTTCCGGCCTCACTGTCCAGTAGGATACCCGCGTCCTGTGCTTGGAGTCAAATCGGGTTCGGGGCGATGCGATGATACTGCCAAGAGCAGCGACTATGGATGGGAACGGGAAATGGAGCAGTGTGTGATGTTACCGGGCTTCTGTGGAAACCCCAGGTGCAGCATCTTACTCATATTGTGGTCAGGAAAAATGTGGGGGGAAATCCTGGGGTGAGGATGTGTGCGTCGTGTCCAAGTCCTGCCATGACAAAGGACACACAGCAGTGATTGTCTCTCCTAGTCACGATTTCCTCTCTTTTCCTTTCCCTAAACTCTATAGAGGCCGCTTTAGGGGGTGGGAGCCAGGAAGGCTAAGTGCTCTACCAGAAGCTGGTACCAGGTTTGTGGCCTCCACAGCCGAGTCCAGCACAGGTCATTGCCAAGTAGAAAGGTAACCTCTCACTTGCCGAGCCCTGTTCTGGGCCAGGCGCTTTAGGCTCATTTTCCCTCATGAAACACTCCATGGGGAAGCCCATTAGGTAGGTTTTCTTGCTATTGGACAGATGAATGGCTGAGTTGGGATGGGGGCAGTTACAAAACTGTACCTTCACTGTAGTGCACTTCTTTCTGTGCTGGGCGATGTTATGTGATTGCATGAAAAAAAAAAAAAAAAAAAACCAACAACCCTGAAACCTGAGCTGACTGAGCCCCAGCGTGGAGGCACAGACCTCAGGGCACCTGACAGCAAGCTCAGCCCACTGCTTCTTTGCTGGCTTCAGCCTTTCCCCAAAGGGACAGATGTTTGGAAGCCAGCATAGTCATCATTCATTCGAGGGATAGAGATTTTCCCAACTTTCATCCAGATGTTTTAGCATGGGAAGGTATAATCTGAGACTTCTGAGTTGTAATGTAAGCGGTTTATTGGGGGCAACTTACTTGTAGTAATAGAAGAGGGGTACTGGCCTGGGCACTTCATGATTCTGCCACGTCCCTGGCTATTGCTTGAATCCAAAGAAATGCCAGCTTCCAGGACTCACATTTTGTTGCTAGGAGTGGGAGACTAAAGCTACCAAAAACCTCAGGACAAAGTTTGGTCTAAAGGGAAAAGTCCGATGCACTGTCCCTGGCCACTAAGTGACGCCAGAGGGCAGGGGCCGGGGGTCCCGGCGAGGTTGGGGGGAAGCGGCCAGTCTTCTGCTGGGAGGGGCCGCAGACACAGAAACGGGGCAGCAGCTCCTCGCAGTGCGCTTGGCAGCTGGAGCCTGTGATTACCCATCCAAGGAGGAGAGAAAAGCGAAGGGAAGAAAGGGCAGTTAGCGGAGGGGGTCGAGGTTGGGGGAAGGAGAAGGCAAACCACGGCCGAGCTGACAGTCCCCTTCCAGACAAAGGACTTGGCGGGAGGAGAGAACCCCGAAGGCGCGGCTGAAAGGCTCTGGGCGGCCCCTTCCGCAGGCAGCGCGCGCGCGGATCGCACGGCCAAGTTTCGCAGCCTGGCAGATGGGGATGAGCGGCGGCCCTCCCCGATTCTTCCAGACGGTCCGTGCACGCAGTGACCCCCACCATTCCTCGGCCCCACGGAGCACCCCTCTGTGCGAGGGTCCCTCCCGCCCGCGCGCCCCACCCCGACCCCCTCTGCGCAGGGGGAGGCGCGCAGGCCGAGCAGCGGCGCAACCCACTGGGCCCTCAGCTCTTCTTCCCTCCCGGTCTTCGGGGGACTGGGACGGGGGCCTCTCTGGGATGCCTTCCAGGCCGAGGGGACGAAGAGGCGGCCCAGGAGGCAGATCCGGCTACTCTTTGTTTCTGCTCCAAGCAAAGCGCGGGGCTCAGCCCTGAAAGGGGGCCAACCAATAGAGGAGGGAGGTGTCCTGGGCTCTGGACCCAAGGTTCCCCATCCCAGAAAACCGGCCCTGGCGTCTCTCGGGGACATGGAGGGCCTAGGAGTCTGGGGAGCCCCTACGTCCGCCCAGAGTTGTTGCTCAGGCCTTGCACGGGCCCGGGACTGGGTCGACAAGGGCAGTAAGCTTGGACCACACCTGTTCCCCGGGGCTCCGGAGTCGTCCCGCCCCCCTTCCTCCATCTTTTGCGGCTCCCCAAATCCCCAAACTGAAGAAGTGGCCGGCACTCTGGCGCCTGAGCACCGGGCTACTAACAGCAGCAGCAGCAGCAGCAGCAACAACAAAAAACAGTAACAGTAACGCCGTCATCGTCGGCCTCACCAGCCGGAGCCAAGCAGCAGTGGACCACGCTTGATTAAATCTCACAATTAGGAGCCACTTTCTTAATGAATATTATTACATTTCAGGCGATTTCAGGAATGGCCTTTTATTTTCTGTGGGCGGGCAGCAGAAATACAATGAAGTGTTTGAAATTAATAACAACACGAATGGTGTATCCAGGGCTCACGCGGCCCGGCGGTGGGGCGCATCCGCCAGGGTCACGCACAGGCGCGCGGGAGCTCCGGGCCCCCGCACCCACGCGCGCGCCTGTCTCCGCGGGCGCCGGGCCTCCCCGGCCTGCCAGGCCGCGGGGTCCGGAGGGCGCAACGCTCGTGGCCCGCCTGTGGGCCGCCCGCTCCACGCCACCCCACCCGCCTCTACTGCGGGGTCTGCCGAAGACCTCGCCCTCGGCCCCGCGGGCTGGAGAAGCGCGGAAAGGGGGCCCCGCCGCGAGGCCCGGCGCGGGGGCTGCCGAGCGAGTGTGGGGCGGGTGTCGCGGTGCGGCTGTGGAGTGGAGAGCAGTCGGCGTTGCGCCGTGGCCCTTGGGCGCCAGTCCGTATGCACCTCCCAGCCGCCTCAGCTCCTCTTGGCCGGCGGCGGGTTTCGGCGGAGCCCGGACGTCCCGGGGACGCTTGGGGAGCTGTCTGGGCAGGCAGAGACCGCGGAGGTCGGATATTAAATCAGCGGGAGACAGAATGACTTGTCGCCGAGCGAGAGCCAGCAAACGCGGCCTCCCCGCCAGCCAGCGCTGGGCGGCCGGTGAGCGTATTTGCATATACAGTGTGGGGTGTTTGTTGTGAGCTGAGCGCTGTGCGCCAGGCACACCTGTGCCAGGAGGTCTAGAAGCCCCCATCGCTTTAACCTTTTCACGCGAGGAAAAAAAAAAGTTGGAGTTCTCTTGGAGATTACACTGATTCACCCGCGTGGCTCCTTCCTTGTTTCCCCTAAAGAAAGCACATGGCGGGTCCACACTGGGTGACCCTCAGGCCTGTGTTGACCCTCGGATTCTGACTCCGGCCTGAAGGCTGGACCCTCCTCCTCTGATCACTTTGGGCATCGGAAGAGGAAAGCCCTCTGAACCCCAAGGGGCCCTGCTAGGCCTCTCTGTCTGGTGTCTGGCAGCCCCGCAAGAGCCGCTGCTCAAGCAGGCCCGGGAGGCAACCAGCATCAATACTCCCCCACCCGGGCTCCCAGGTCCCGCCTAGATTTTGCTGGGCTATGGCGGATTGGGGACACAGACAGGCCTGGGCCGTGGCAGCCCTCTGGCCGGAAAGAGCAAGGGCCTCCTTTATAAACGGGCTTTCCTCTGAAGAACATTTATGAAACTGGCCTTCTGAAGGGGAAGCGGTCTGGCCGGGTCTGGCCCCAGGCTCCACCAGCTCTCGGTGCTGCAGTCCTGGTTCAGATCCGAGGCACGTTACGTTAAGCCGTTGAGTCCAGGCTCTGGATCAGAACGGAGCCTTGCCTCCGCTGCAGGCCTGGCTCTGGTCTCCACTTGCCACTAAGAGAGAGGGGGCTGGCTGGTGCAACAGTGGCTCTTCATGAGTCTCAAACTTAGATTGTATACTGAATTAAAAATGTAATAAACATAGAAGCAAAACCAGAATCTTAGCATTTTGAGGGTCTGGGGGTTCATTCAGTCCAATCACCTATTAGAGACAAAAAAAGAAAAACTCCTGATGCCACTGCAGGCTTAATGTTTGCTTGCACTCTTCCAAGGACGGGGAACTCATTACCTTACAAAACTGTACACAGCCCCTCAACAATGTTATGATTTGTGAATAGATTAAAAAATAAGAATGATTGCTTAATGTTGCCATACTGTCTTTTTATTAAAACGAGAGAGTGGTCAATCAGGTAATAGAAGTCCCTGTCCTTTTGTTTAGTGTTTAAAAAATCCTCAGAATTGTGCAGGGGGAGGGGGGAGACACTGGGATTGCCTGAATGATCATGCCCCATTGGCGATGACCCAGGGGCACTGCTGAGACCAGGCAGCTAGGACTCCAGAGCCTCCGTGGTGAGACCCCAGCTCTCTCTCCATCAGTGCATCTTTGCAAATCCTGGGAGTAGCCCCTCTCCTGCCCCAAGACCCAGCTTCCACTTGGGAAGCCAAGGTAGTACCGAAAACACCAGTCTCCTTTGGCAGCCGATGATCCTCATTAGTCTCTGAGTTTCTTTTACTGGGAGAAGAATCTTTTCCAAGCCAGGGAAGGTTGGACATAGATTAGTTGGGCACACCGGGTGCGCTCGGCTATCCTGCCTGGACACACTGGCCATCACCACCCTCCCCAAAACACTACCCGGATGGATGCGTCTGGTCGGCTGGTCAGCTAGGGCAAAGTCTGTCATTTCCTCACTTCTGTCTCTGGATGTGTCCATGTCCTTTGCTTTTGGGGGTTAAAAACAAAACGTAAAAGAGAGCCCTTCCCAAGGGACCAGCATCTCTCGCTCTCCCATAGGAACAGTAGGGAGGCCAGAGACCTGTTGCATTCTGTAGGACTTTCAACAATGATGCAATGAAATAGAACCATACTTTTGAACACTTCCTTCTGGTAAAGAAATGTACTTAAATTATTTTGCTTATTCTATGCTCACACAGGAGAGATATTCAAAGTGTCTTAATTTGTTTTTGTGGTTTTTTTTTTTTAATTTGTACCTCTGGCTGCAAAAGTAAACAGTTGCACCCCTGCTCTGATTGAGGCAAAGGCCAGGAGCGCCTGAACCACAGGGAGGACGCCCAGAGCAGTTGGGCGGGACTTAGAAACACGCTCAGAAAAACTAGTCATGCCACCTTGGACGTTCAATATTTTACAATAAATGGGTTTTTTTTTATTTAATGTAACTTTCAAGAATTTAAACACACAAAAAATGCAAGGGGAATGTTCACAATGCTGATAACCACAGTTGTAAATAGAAACATTCATTTCTCATAAGATTATAAATATTTGATGCTGGAACTGTAAAATGCACATGTTTTATAAACTAAGAAAAATAAAATAAAAAAATAAAAACCAAAAAACTTTGCTTCCTGCTAAGAAGGCATATCATTTCATTGAGTTTCCTAAGCAGCAGATGGTTCTTCACAGAATTTTAAATTACAACTTTTCTTTTTATAGTTTCCTTTTTAAAAAGGTTTGCACTAGTATGTACAAAGTGAAACTATTATCGCAGTGAAATAAAGAGGTTTAAGGCAAAGAGAAACGTTCACCCTCAGTCCTCAGGGGTTCAGCCATGGGTCTGGCTCAGCCACCGGCACACCCTCTGGGCTGTCCCGGCTGCAGATGGACATTTGGACACGATTCTTTTTCCATACACTAACCAGAAGACAGTGCAGAGTTATATATATAGATAATGTGTTTATATATGTACTTGGTGGGGTTATATTGAATATATTTAATTTACACTGTACCACACCTTCAAAAAATAAAATGTATATTAAAAAAAAAACAAGAAAAGACAAAAAGTGATAAGAAATGATTATTTACACATTTTCTTCCTTCTTCTCAATCCTGGAGGATTCTGAGTTCCTCCAGAAGTCAAGGTAGCCACACGCTGGGGAACTGTGGACTCACACACGTCTGCGCGCGTCTCTACACACGGTCCACAGATATGCGCGCGCGCGCGCGCGCGCACACACACACACACACACACACACACACACACACACCTTGAAAGAATGCTCTCCAAAGCAGAAGCAGCCACTTAAAAAAAAAGAAAAAAAGGAAGGGAAGAAAAACAAGAAAGGAAGAAAACACAAGCTCCCGCTGGAGAGCCCTCTGCGCGCCCAGAAGCAGGAGACCTCCGCTGTTTCCGGGGCCCACGGAGCGCCGCTGGGGAGCTGACGGGGCGGCAGGAGACACCCCAGGCCTGGGGGACAGGACAGGGGCGGCTCCACCATCCCTGGGCCTCTGGCCACATGCTGCGCCCATGGGCCTGGGATCCCTGCAACGGTGCCCGGAGGCGAGAGAGCTGGCTCGGGCAGCGGGCGGCTGGAGAGGGGACAGCAACAGACGCGGACTGAAGCACACGGAGGTGCCTGCCGGGCCTCGGCAAGGAGGGGGAGGGGGAGGAGGAACCGGAGAGAAGGCAGGAGGAGGGGAGCCGCGCGAGGCTGGGGGCCTGGGGGCGCGCTCCTGACTGCCACCAAGGCGCGGCACTCCTCCCAGGACCCCCACGGTCCCCCGGGGCCCTGCCAGGGCCCCTGCGCTGCTGCCATCCCCCCTCCTCCGCCCCCCCCCTCCCGGGGCCGGGGCTGGGGGTGCAGACCCTCCTGCTGTCCTCACCAAGCCCACACAAACAAAGTGGCAGAACTCAGAGACCAAGTAGGAGCTATTTATTCGGTTCACAGTCGTGTGAAATGCAGCAATAAAAATCTTTGGACTTCAGCAAGTTGTTTTAATTTTTTTCTTCTTTTGAAATTAAAAAATAAAAGTGTCCCATGTCCCACAATGGAGCCTAGGGGATTAGAAAAGATGAAACCCTAAGCAGCCCCCTTCGCAAAAAAAAAAAAAAAAATCATAAAATTAGCATAATCTCATAAACACAGAAAAACTCAAAAAATATTTTATAGTCAGATATTTTGGATTTTACACCACCTGTAAATTATATATACATAGAATATTGCAGAACCATAGCTAATACACGATATTTTCACTATTAATGCTGGTATAATCTTTATACACTGGCCCTTTATGATTTTAAATTATTGCATTGTTTAGCGCGGACCGAGACCAGACTCCGGCGCCCGCCCGCCCTACTCGCTGTCCGACTTGCCCTCCTTGGCGGTGGTGGAGTGGTTGTACAGACCCTGCGCCATGAGGTGCACGGCCAGCGTGTTCTTGTTGCCCGTGGCCTTCTTGATCTTGGCGCGCTTGTTCTGGAACCAAATCTTGATCTGTGACTCGTTGAGGCTGAGCTCCTGTGCCAGGCTCTGGCGCCGCTGCTCGGTCAGGTACCTGTTGGTCTGGAACTCGGCCTTGAGCCTCTGCAGCTGCTCTGCCGTGAAGGCCGTGCGGGGCCGCTTGTCTTCTTTGTTGGGGTTCTTCTTCTTTGGTTTGCGAGACCTGGGACCTGGGCACGCACAGGGGACAGAGCACAGGGTTAGGAGGGCTCCAGGCCTGTCTGCCAACTCAGGCCGCAGAGATCTGGGAGGAAAGTGCCCAGTCCGGCTGCACACTGGGGACTGAACTTTCTCCCACCCGGCCTCCAGGACCCACCCCTGGAAAGCCAGAAGCCAGGCCGAGGACATCAGGGTGTGAGGGGGTGAGTGGGGGTAGAGAGCAGGCTTAGTGGAAAGGTCTCCAGGGGCACCTGGCTGGCTCAGTTGGAGGAGCATGCGACGCTTGATCTCGGGGGTCACTCAGAGTTCGAGCCCCACATGTGGCACAGAGTTTACTTAAGATTAAAAAGAAGAAGAAAGAAGGGCCTCCAGATAAAAGGAAAACTCCTGCAGGAAAGCAAAAACCCCAAACTTCCTAGCATGGCCTTTTCTGTCCCTTTCTGTCCAGGCATAACGGCAGGGGGGCACAGGAGAGGCAAGAGGAAAGGTTGGGGGAGGGGCGGGGCAGGCCGAGTAGCAACAGTGGGAGCCCAGGGAACAGTGATAGGATGCCCACAGGATGCCCACAGGGGATAGCCTCAGGTGCCAGGGGCAGTGGGAGTCAGGGGGCAGGTGCATCCAGAGAACAGGACAAGCCCGTGGATCTGCCTCCACCCTAGCCCCCTTTCTGCCTCCCCTAACTGGCCTAGTGGGCCCAAGTTCATTGTTTCTCTCCTGGAGGGGAGGGAGCGCACGGACCCTTTCCTGGGTGGGGAAGGAGCACTGAGCCACTCCCCGTCACCTCCCCTTCAGTCTCCCAGTGCAGGAGAGGGAACCTGGTTGCCCCAGACTGGGGTTGCCTCCCTGGAGGCCGGAGAGGAGCCCAGCTGACCTTGTGCAAAGGGTTCACACTTCTGACCCCCGCCTGGGCTCCTCCCACTGGGACAACCCCTGCACCACTTGAGGTTGGTTTGAGGCACCACTTTGCCAGTGGTGGCAAGGCTCCTAGGACCCCGCCATCTGAAAAGGCCTGAGTGAGGAGAGCAGAAAGGAGGGCCAAGCGCTTTCTTTTTGTTGGTGTCAAGAAGTTCAGCCCCACAAGGGTGTCTTTGAGGGAAGAGATGGCAAAGGCCATTAGGGGAGGAAAGCTAGGCTGTACGTGTGGGTTTCTTACTCTGTGAAGTGAACCAACTTTGGGGAGCTCCGGCCCCAACTCCTTCCCAGACGCCCGCGGCGGGAGGCTGGACCCCTGCCGGCTCCCTCAAGCAGCCGGAGCCCCCCAGGTCTCCGCCGGGGGCCCACGAGCCCACCCTGCAGGGCCAGGGGACAGCCCCGCCGCCCTGCGCAGCAGCGGCGGAGGGATCTCGCCGTACGCTCTCGGTGCACCCGACCCGAGCCCGAAATGTGGAGAGGGTTGAGTGCTCCGCAGGTCCTGAGACCCAGCGGGCGCCGAGAACACCCTGCCCGCCTACCCAGCCGTGCGCTCTCGGGAGGCAAACTCCGGTAGAGGGGCTGTGGCCGCCGGCGAGGGGGTGCCAAGGGCCGTTCGGCTCAAACTCCCGGCCTTTTAGATTCTAGAGCATAGCCACGCTCACACCCGCGCCCCCGCGCACACACCTACCCCCCGCGCGCGCACCTACCCCCGCGCGCGCGCACCCACCGCCACCGCCACGCACACGCCAAGGGCGCCGGTTCCGCGCCGGCCGGCGGGCTTTGATCGAGAGGCTGCCGGGGCGCGCGCGGAGGGTTACGTACGGGTGGCTCCGCTAGGCCTCAGGAGGCCCCGCACCTGCTGGGACCCGACCGCGGCCTCGTGCTCCGGGAGCCGGTTCTGCGTCTCCACTGTCCCGGGGAAGCACGCTTCCTACCCTCCAAATTCCCCTGGTCCTGGGGCTCTTGCACACACGAACCAGCCCGTAAAAAGATACACACCATTTTGCGGAAAGAAAATCTCCCTAAAAACAGAATTTTTAGTTCTCTTTCTTTGATTTTCTTTCAAAACGTAAACACTTGAGAGTCGCAGAAACAGAAGCAAACCCCGGCAAAGAAAACTCTCTGCCTTGCTTCTTTCTAAAAGGCCAAGAAACACAAATGTTACGTTATGGTTTTCTGGGTTTTTGTTTTGTTTTTAAGTCCAGGAAGACCAGCGACTGGCGCCCGGCCGGGTTGCGGGGCTCCCTCGGGCCACCGGGGCCTGGCGCGGCCGCGACTCCGCCGCTGCACAAAGCCGGGCCGAGGCTCCTCGCTGGCCGCATTGTGAGCCTATATGTTAATTAAATATTAACAAAGGAGGGAGGCGAGAACAATGGAGCAAATTTCAGATCTAGCTGGAGAAATGTGGATTTCATCAGAAATATATACACACATTTCTGCGGGAAGGCGGCCAAGGGGAGACTCAGTTATGCTGTGATTTGGGTAAACAACCCCCGCAAAACAGTTGAGGGTTGGGGGGGCAGCGGGGTCCGGTCTGGGCTGCCGACTCAGGGACAAATGGAGTCCCCTCCTAATGGCGGTTCGCAGCCGCAGACCCCCATTTCATGCAGCTGATGATTTCTACAAGGACGTGCATTTAGCTTTTAAGAATCCAGATCTATGAAAAATACACCCAGAACCCCTGCACACACCCGCTGGCCCCTCCACCCACCCTCCCGCGCAGAAATCTGCTTCTTTTCTCCCTGAGAGGTGCCCCAGGAAACCTCTGGGAGAAGGTCCTTTCTTTGGGGGACCGCAGGCCTCCCTCCTCGGAGCAGTGTGCAAGATGGGTGCTGAGCTTCCCCACCGTGTGATCAGACAACTAAAACCGGGCGAAGGGCCCCTGTTTCCGTGCCTTCCCTATCTCTATCCCCCCCCCCCCCAACTCCTCCCTTCTCAGCCCAGGCGAAGGGTGGAAGGAAGAGCCTGGAGCCTTGCTCTTTCTTCCCGGGCTTCATCTGGGATAACTGGATCGTAGGATGAGCCTAGAACTGGGGTGAGGGGGGCAGGGAGCTGGGCATGGGTCCTGGGTCTGGACTGAGTTGGAAGGACAGAGAAAGAGTTAAGGGTGCCAGATTCTAGGCTAGTCTTCCAGCCACCCCCGGTCTCACCAAATAAACTCCAGCCAGGGGAGGGGTGGGCTAGGGACTTTGGGGAGTGACCCCCAAAGGCAAGATAGCGAGGGAAGGTCCTGTCGCTTCTGCTTTTCTAAGAAATCTGTACCCCCCTGCGAATGAATCGGGCCCCCTCTCCTCCTGGCCGCTGCCCCGGCCAGCGTCAGCAGCACACAATGTCCCTGTTTGTGTGTCTTTGTGTGTGTTGGGGGTGGGGGGTGTCCTGGTGTCTTCTTCCTCTGGGTAAGTTCCCGCGCCAGCGCCGCCCCGCAACCCCGCGGGCCTCCCCGCGGCGGGCTCACCTGAAGAAGGCCGGTCCGAGTAGCGCGTGCAGTAGACCCAGGCCGGCCAAAGCATGGGCTGCGCGCCCAGGTTGGCGCTGGCCTGCGAGCTGTCCGAGTCCGAGCTCACCGATAGGTCGCCGCCGCCCAAGGCGCGGGCCTTGAGCGCCCCGTCCAGGGGGCCCCCGGCGTCGCCGCCTTTCTTGGCGCCGCCGTGCAGCGAGAGCGCCTTGGAGCCGCCTTCCCCGTCGCCCGGAGAGTCGCCGCCGCCGCCGGGCAGCGGCCCGCCCGCACCGGGCGCACTGGGCACGTTCTGCCGGGCCTCTCGACCCGACCCCAGGAGCTGTTCGGCGCCGCCCGCGCCGCCGCCTCCTTCCGCGCCGCCCGCGCCGCCTTCCGCGCCGGCTCCACCGCCTCTTCCCCCTCCCGCGCCGGCACAGCACGTCCCCGTGTCCTTTCTCCGGCCGAACTCGGGCCGCAGGATGTTGTCGATGAAGAAGTTGGTGATGCGGTGCGGGTGCTGGTGGTTGCCTGGCGCCTGCAGGACCGCGGGCAGCATCAGAGCCCGCCGGCGGCCAGTGTCCGCGTCGCCCGGGCTGCTGCCGCCGCCCGAGCCGCCACTGGGGCTGGATTCCGGCTGTCGCTGCCCCTCCACCGCCGCCGCTTCGCTGGGCTTGGGGTCATTCTCCTCCATGCTGTTCACAACAAATCCCAAATTGGTTCTCCGGGGACCCCCCCCCTCCAATCAGCCCTCGGCCCGCCCGTGGTGCGCACAGAGACACTCGCGGCCGGCTCGCGCTCCTACCCCGCCGAGTCTTCCGAGGGCGTGCGCGGCGGCCGAGGCCAGGGCTGGGGTCCTACAAGTCACCGGCCGCGTTTGGAGCGGAGCCACGTTCCAATCCACGAGTTGAATTAGAAAATACCAAGAGTCTCCC
>NW_027397142.1:3559331-3649614 GCF_003265705.2 Callorhinus ursinus | reverse complement strand
CGGCCGCCGCCCCGCTGCGGGCCGGGGCGCCCCACCGGCGTGCGGCCGCGCCCCCGCCGAGCCCCGCCGAGCCCCGCGGCCCGAGTCGCATGGGTGAGCGGCGGGAGGCGCGGGCCAGGCCGGGCCGGGCTGGGCCGCCCGCGCTCCCTCGCCGTCTGCGCGCCCTCGCCGCCTCGGCCTCCGCGCGGGCTCGGGCGATTTCCAGGCCACTTAGCGCAACCTGAGACACTTTCACTCTGGATTTTTGTTCTTATTTTTAACAGAGCCCCCTCGAGTGACGTCGCGGGCCGGTCTCCTGGACACGTGCCTCGGGCCAATGGCCACAGCGCCGCGCGCCCACGTGACGCGCCGGCGGCCGCTCGGTGACAGGAGCCGCCCGCCGCCCCTCCCCCCCTTAAAGCGGCCGCATCCTCGGGCT
Source organism: Callorhinus ursinus (assembly GCF_003265705.2). NCBI lineage: Eukaryota > Metazoa > Chordata > Mammalia > Carnivora > Otariidae > Callorhinus > Callorhinus ursinus. The sequence continues at coordinate 3,649,196 of NW_027397142.1, read as the reverse complement.
CCGCGTGCCGGAGCCCCGGCCCCAGCGAGCCCGGGACCGTGTTTCCTGCGCTCGCTCGCGCTTTCCCCGCCGCCCTTGGTTCAGGAAGCCGAGGAACCCCGCGACAGCCCCGTCAGGTCACCCTGGTGTGCATACATGGACACGCGCTGGAAGATTGCTATTTTTAACATTTCCATATTGTTTACCATGGGGAAAAATCCCACAATTCCTTGCACAAAAATGCATAAATAATATTAAATGAGCTGCTGAGATACAAAGGGACTTTTGTAGTCTCCTTTCCTTGCTGGTGGATGGGGAAATTGACACTTACACTTGACTTTGGTAACCTGGCAGATTCCGGTCTTAAACGCAGAGCTGGCGTGCAGGACCCTCCTCCTGTAGATACTCATTGTAAGTGTGCATGTGTGTGCGTGTGCGTGTGCGTGAGCAGGGAGGCGAGTGCATCTGGCAGGATTCCACCCGGGAACACAGATCCTCATGCAACATGCGTGTAGATCCCGAAGAGCGCGGGAATAGGATTTGGGGCTCCGTGTGGGGGAAAAAGAAATAAAGGAGCATGGCGGGTTATAACTGAATCTTCTGTTTTGGAAAGGAGCGCGGGCTGACGGTTCAGCCACACCTTCAAAACCATCCTCAGAGAAAACACCCCAGAGCAACCGCCCCCCCTTCTCAGAGAACCCTCCCAGCCCCACCCCCACATCTCTACCCCCACTGACGGGCTACCAGGCCATTTACCTCATTTTCTTTGTCCTAAAACCCTTGAAACAAGTTCCTCGGGAGAGCAGGGGCCATCCAAAAGTGGGTGGAGGGGTGAGGGCCCCAGTTTGTTTCTCCTCACTCCTCTCCTTTTTTCTCTCTCCCTTCGTAAACTTTCTTTCCGGTCGCTGTCAGATGTCCAACTTGAACTTCTGTTTCCTCTTCCCTTCCCCCTCTTCCCTTAGGCTCCTTGTTTGCTCTTCTCTCCTCCCCCCCAGCTGCAGACACCCCACCAAACACCCTTGTTCCCCTAAGCTTGCCTGTCTATCCTTTAAAATGCATTTTTATGGAAATTTGCAAACTTCAGGAAGCCTCCGAAAGGACTGCCCCAAGGGTTTGGGAGCACTGACACAATAAAATTGCCCTCAGTGGAAAGAGGCATGGGGAGGAGGGGAGGAGGGAGAGCTGGGGCGCCCTAGCTCTGGCCAGCCCAGGCGGCTTTGGGGTGCTCAGCAGCTGAGGCCCACTGCAGAGCAGCTCTAGGTCTGGGGCTGCCAGTGGGGCACTGCCAGGCTGGGCAAGGCAGGATCAGGTCTGGGCAAGCAGCCCTCCCGGCAGTGTGATCGCCAAGCCACCTTGCGGGTTGAAGGCTTCCCCCTAGCCTGGCTCAGCTCTCCTCCCATTGCGCCCAGGTCCTATCTTCTCTCCAACCCAGCTCTGTCTGCTCACTGCAGGTTCCAGGGTTCAGGCGGGTGGGGGTGGGGGACAAACAGCAGTTACAAGGTTCTGCTCCCAGGGAAATTAACCCTCAGAAGGGGGCCTGGATGGGGGACAGGAGGAGGTGCTGGACTGGGTCACCTGGCCACTAAAGGTGGACTGAATGTGGGTAGGCTCCCACGTTTTCCTCCTATTGGAGGGGTCCTTGCCAAATTACCGGCTAGGTTCATACCTGCCAGGGCTCTTCCCTGGGTCTCAAAAAATCAAACCTCACAGTCTGTCTGTCCCTAGGAAAATGGGGCTGGTGAAGTTTGTGGGAACACCCTATTGACTTCTGTTTATGGTTTTCTGGGAAATTTTCCTCTAACTCTGAGGAACCCTAATCATCACCAGCCAGGGAATGTCCAAATTACTTTGGGTCTCCAGAACTCAAACGGAGTGGAGGGAAGGCCCAGGGCTGATTCGCTTCCTGCAAAGCCATCCCAGGTTAATTTCTCCACCTGTCCCATGAAAAATCAATTAGACTGTCTCCTGAGAAATATTTTCTAATTTCTTGGGAAACTTTGCCTCTGATTGCCTTAGCCTTAAGTGAGCCCATGGTACTGGACTTCTGCTGTGTCCTTTCCTGCAATCCAGACCCATATTCATGGCTGCAGCAGGAACTCTGCAAAGCAGCACATTATCTCCAGGCAAACCCAGCCTGTTTGTAGGCAGCAACCTGCGGACACCAGGTCTCCAGCCGGCAGGGTCAGGCTGGTCTGAGGGAGAAGGCGGATTTCCAAGTTACTGGCTTGGAGAGGGGAGCAGGAGGTGCAGGAGGAGGAGGAAGGCAAAAAGAAAGGAATGTGGAGAGAAATAATTAAGAGTATCAGGCCACCCAAAGCCAACCCAAACATGACAATAATTCCCCAAAAGAGCGCCTCTTGAGAGTGAGCACCATACAAAGGGGAGGAGAAACTGGGCTGAAGCTGCCCACATTGAGGGAATTGTAAATCTTACAACACGGGCGCCGCAACAAGCTGTTTCAGGAAGCTTGGAAAACATGCTTGACACCCAGCCCCCGCCCCCTGCGAATCAGGGACACCGCCTCGGCTGTGCTTCTGGGAGGTGCGCGGGAGTGGGCATTTGCAGCTCTCTCCTCCAGTCCGGGAGATGCCAGCCAGTCCTGCAGCCGCTCGGCCCCGCGGCCCTGCGCCCCGGCGAGCCGCGCTCCCCCTCCTGCCCGATTCTGACGGCCGCCGCAGGCGCGCTCAAGGTCGGCTTCTTGGTGCGCGACCAGGAGAGCCACCGCTGGACTTTTGTTTCTCCTTAGCGTCAAGTCCTCGAGGCCTGGACCCGGGAACCTGGAATACTCCTCACCTCGCAGGTGCTGGAGAGCATCGGCAAACCACCCGCGTTCAGAGAACCATCTCCATACTTCCCCGGGCTCTCTGCACGAAGAGGGACCTGGAAGAGTATCAAAAAGGAAAGACGGCTTCTAGACACGTGGATTTATAATAGCGACACTAGTATTACAAATAAAATCTCGCTCAGGGCTGCGGAGGGCGGGAGCGCTCCTGCGGACGTTGGGTGCCTGGCTGCTGATTCAGCCTCCCCCCCTTTTTTTTTTCCTTAAAACGAGGCTGGAGGAGGGTGACTTTTTCGGCAGCTCCGTTGTCCCCTCACTTCCCACACTTGTTTAAGTGGGTGTGGGGACACTCGGGGAAAAAACGAACGCAGTGAGGATGCCGTTTGGTCGCAGGGGTCACTGCCACTCTGCTGGTAGAGACGTCCAAAAATTCCAGAGAGCAAGACTTCCACCCCAACAAAAATCAGGCTGGGGAGCATCCCCCCACCCCTCACCCCCCCACCCCCCCGCCGGGAGCCGGCTCTGCATGTCCTGGCCCTGGGCACGGAGCCGGGGAAGTGGGGCCAAGCAGAAAGAACCCCCTCCAGCCTGACAGAGAGCCACCCTTGGTGCTGCCGCAGCTCCCCGGGCCTGTAGACAAAGGCCGCAGTGAAGGGGCACGGGGAGCAGGGGGTGGGTCTTTGGGTGGGGCAGCGGGTGGAGGGAGCATGTCTGTGCTCACTTCCTAGGAAAGCAGGGGCCTACAGACCCAGCAGGCGAACTTGGGGCCCGGGGTCATGGAGGCTGGGCCTGGGGTCAGGGGCCTCAGCTGGGTAACCCCAGGAAGGAAGAGGTTAAACACAGCAGTGGCAAGCCTGGGAGAGGCTGAAGCTGGTAGGGAGCAGAGGTGCCCACGCTCCTGGCTCCTGCACTCCAGGCCTCACACCTCTCCCTTTCCCAGGCCGGCAAGGGTCCCCCAGCTCCCCAGAGGCCCTGCCAGGTGCCATGGAGAGCCTGGTGGGCAGGTGGGTGCCCAGGGAGGCTCAGCTGAGGAGGGCGACAGGGCAGCAAGCAGCACTGCTTGTCTGGGGTCCTGGGGAGAGTGGAGAAGCAACAGCTTGGGCTCAGCAAAAGCTCCCTGGGTGTCAGGGGGCACCAAGTCGGGGAGACACCCACTGGAGACCTCTCCTGTCCAGACTGCAGGGAGAGGTCCTCATTTTGACACTTAGCTCTAGAACTAGCCTGGGAGAGCTGGGGAGGATGGGCAGATCTCCAGAGCTAGAGACTACCACTCAGAAAGCATCCCTAACCTGGTTTCTCATGAAAACAGAAGCTTCTAAAGGGGGATCTGTAGGCTGGCCACACTTGTGCTCACGAACTCACACCCAAACTTGGTCTTGGCCCCATGACCACCCTCCCTTGACTTTCTCCCAGGCCCAGGTGACTCCTGGCTTAAGCGACCTGATTTGGGATTCTTTGGGAATCACTTTGTACCCCGGGATGGGGCGGGGGAGGCTTTCCTGCTCTCTCACCCTGTTTCACTGTTGTTCTTAATCCCAGTCAAATCTGGACCCACTCGCACTCCAGATCAACCACAGCTCTGGGGTCTGGTGTGGACGTTTCTCCAGAGCAGCCTGTGCAGAGTGGAGTCGTGGTTGGGGGTCAGACAGACCTAACGCCCCGACTGTAAAGAAAATGTCCCCTGAGGATTGCAGCAACCCAGAAGAAAGTGACACATTCCCAAAAAATCCAGAGGAAAACGGGTAGAATTGGTTTGGCAAAGGAATTAGGGGAGCAGCACTTACTGAGCTGACCAAGCACGCCCCAAAACAAGAAGACATATGAAAGGATAATGGAGTTGTGGAGAAAACCAGCCACCCTCTGCGAGCTTCTGATTACTTACAAACAGCGGAAGAACTTCAAGTATCTATCCACTGTCTTCCTTTTGACCTTTGGAAGGAAAACAAGAGCTTCAGAAGGGACTCCGGGAATCCCTGCTTCCCCTCACGGAGCACGAGGGTTTTTTCCTTCTCTTTCTTTCCCTAAAAGCCACAGGTCATCCCTGAGAGACTGACATAGCATCAGCTCACACTTGCTGACCTTGCATTGTTTTTGGAAATATGATTTGAGTAGCTAGAGATTTTCAGAACTTTAGGCAAGTTCAGGCTTAACTTAGAGTGCCTGGATCCAGCCCAGCCAATCTCTCCACAGCTAACGAGACAAAAAGTTCATTAGTCTAGGTTCCGTGTCGGAAGAACACATCTACACAATCACTCTCAAATATCCCCGACTGAGCAGCGCCTCACTTGGGGGGGGAGCTCAGGTAGAGCTATAGGCTGGTTCAGTTGGGGGCAGGGAGGATTTTTAAAAATCTGTGTTCAAGTTGATTTCTTTTTCCCTTTATCAAATAGAACTCTATAGTTTGATATAAAAGGGTAAAACTACCTCGTGATTTAAATTCAAACATTCTCTAGACTAGATTAAATCATTGATCAATTCCAGGGACTTGAACAATATTGGTCACGTCTCTAGCATCAGTATCTAATTGGTGGACATTCTTAAACGTATGGAATAGGGGGTATGTCCCACCCTGGTAAATTCCTAGGCTAAGTACAGAACAGCACTTGTGGGAAGAGTGGTGGCCCTTTACCGGCACAAAGGCTCATGCTGACCATGCTAGCTGGCATGGGCACCCGTGTCACCCTGCGCAGTGGGTGCCTGCCCTTAGTAACTGTGCTCAGGGCGTGCTCACCAAGGCCCTGGCTGCCCTTCCCTAGGTTCCTCTGATGGCTCCTGCTAGGGCCAGGGACACTCACAACCTCCCTCGCTCTCTCCTCTGCCTCTCTTCCCTCATCCCAGACCCTCTCCTCCACTTCAGGAAAAGTCCACAGAGCAATGTTTTCAAGTGAGGGCACAGGGCAGAAGGGCTCTCTTTGTCCTCCAGAACTCTTCCCTCTCTTCAGTTCCTCTTAAAAAAAAAAAAAAAAAATTCCATTCCTCTGCAGGCAGCCTCTTTGTGTTGTGTTTTATGTTATGGAGTTTCAGGGTTTTGTGTGTGTCTCATATCAGTTAATCCCTTAAGACACAACAGCCTCTGTGATGCCGGCAAAGTCTAGAGACTATGCCATTTGGAGTATTAGCACAGGCTGGGAGAGGGAAATGGGATATGTGTGAGGCTTTCCCACGTATGCAGCTAATGCCCTTAGATTCCTTGGGATTTACACCTCCCCATCTACCAGGAGCGGGGAAATGCAAGCTGTTCTAATTAACTGCCTACTTTCAGCTCTCAGTTGGCACTGCCAGGGCTAACTCGGGCTACAGACGTGGGGGGCCCGGCGCGTGGGGGCCAGTGGTCGGGGCAGCCTGCCCGGACTAGAAGGTTTCGTGCCCCGGACTGGCAGACGCGCTGGGAGGGCACAGCCCGGGTTCCCCCAAACAAACGACACACTTGGGGTGACAGGCTTTCTGTCTTATTTGCAGAATCAAGTCCAGCAGCTCCGCGTGCAAGGCAGCCATGAAAAAAGCTCAGCCTGGAAAACAGAATGTGAAACCAAGGGTGGACCGTTTGGGAACCTCACTCCGGAGGCAGTCTCCGTAGCCGGCGACCAGAGTGGATTTAGGATCAAGAAGATCCACAGAGGCGAACGTCTACCAGGGCTGGAGACGGGGCCGAATACAGGCTTGCAGCCTTTCTCCTTTCCGCAGTGGAAACAACTCCTGGAAAACAGAAAATCGAGCGAAAAGGAAAGCATTGATGCCTGTCTGCGGCCGGGGCGCGAGGAGAGCTCCCTCTCCGGGAGTCAGGGCACCTCGCACTTGCAGACTCGAGGGCCCGGTGGGGGTGGGTGGGCCGCTTCGGGTCGGGGTGGGGGCCCGGCGCCTTCCGCGGGTGCCCGCCGCGCTCCGGTATGCTCCGCGGAGCGGGAGGGAGGGGGCGCGAAGCCGCAGCACCCCGGAAGGGCCTGGAGGTGTCTCGGGCGAGCGGCCAGCACAGGCCTCCGCGCCCAGCGGCAGTGGACTTGCGGCGGAGGCGGGGGTGGGACGCCCCGCGCTGGAGCCTCCTGTAGTGCGCGCGCCGGGCGGAGAGTGCAAGCGGGGCCGGAGCCCGCTGTGTGCGCGCGGGGGAAGGCGGGGGCCCAGGCCTTTGCTCACTCGAGTGTGACCCGGGCTCTTCCTTCCAGAGGTGGCAGCCTCGGCCGGGGGCGCGGCTCCTCTAGCTCTCTCGGAACCGCCCTCCCCACCTCGCTGCCGCGTGGGGTCGTGTGAGGGGTCCTTCGCTGGAGCTGCAAGTGCGAGACCTCCAGGAGGCCCCGGAGTAGGTTTCGTTCCGGGGTCCCCCTTCCCCTGCGCATCAGAGTAAGCAGCGAAGCCCCCGGGCAGGCGTGGTTTTAGGGATGATTCCTTATGACTTGCCAGGTGCCCCGCCACGCCCCGAGAGGGAGGGAGGGGGCGCTGTGGCTCCGGCGCCGGCCTTTCCCGGGGGCGCAGAGGGCTACACGCGCGCCTTAGGCTCAGAATAGGCCCTTGGGGACGCGCCCCAGCAGCGCTCCGGCCTTCGGGCGAGGAGGGGACCCGGGCCCAGTTGAGACTCTTGGCTTGACAGCGAGGGCCCGGGAGTCAGAGGCCGAATCCCTGGGGCGGACTTCTCAGCTTCCGGCTTTTCCTTCGAGGTGAAAGCCGGTCCCCCCAGCTCCCCACTTCGAGGCTGGCGAGGAGGCTCGGGCGCGGCAGGAGCAGGAGCGCTGGGCCCCAGGCTCGGGCGCAGCGAGGGCGGCCCCAGGCGCGGATTTGTGAAAGAGCCGCTGAGCTCTCCGCAGCTCACAGATCAGAGGGCTGCGACCGCCCCACCGACATGGTCCAATGAGCCGCTGCAATGAGCGCTGAGCGACAAAGCAGGCACGGCCCGGACTCGGCGGTTCTGCGCGGCGCCCGGCGGGAACGCGGGGGGCGGGCGGCGAGCCGAGACAGCCACTTCAAAGCCGCTCGCCGGGACTCAGTGAAAGGGTGGCGCTCGCAGCGGGGGCGCGGCCTGGAGCTGCGTGTCCCCCACCCCACTCCCCGAAACGCCCACAGGCGTTCTGCCCGCGGCGACCCGGAGCTTGCGGCGGCCTCCGACCCACCCCGCGTGCGTCCTTCGAGTACCCCGGGGACGCTGGGCGCGCTCACCTAACCCTTACCCCTTACGTCCGCGCGCGAGTCTCCGCGGACTGGTTTCCCTAAGCAGCTGTGTTTTCAAAAGGCTCCCCCACTGCCCCTCCCACCTTTAAATCAAAGCGTGTCGTTGCCTCCATGGTGTTCCCGTCGTCAGGCACCCACGTGTGCGCCCCGCGGAGGGGCACGGCCTCTCGGCTCCGAGTGTCAGGCCCAAGAGAGCCCCCTGGGGAGGGAGACCCGCCCTGGCACCCGCCGCCGCTCTCCCCGTCTCCTCCAGGTGGGTCTCTCTGCGTTTCCGAGGCGCGCGCCTCCAAAAGGCCGCAGGCCTGGTCTCCAAAGCCGCTCCCGCCCCCACCTACCTTTAAACGAGGGAGGCGCGGAGAAGGGGGAAGGGAGGCAGGGGCCTGGGGGGTGGCGTAGGGAAGGAGAGAGAGGTCAGAGGTTAGAAAGGATTACGGCTCGGCGACCCCTCTCATCCTCAGTGGCCCAGGGAGGGAATCACTGAAGCAGAGGGTCCGGACATCTTTTAAAACACTGAGTTTGGAGGCAGGGCGTTGGTCCAGTGAAGACAAGGAAAAGTCTAAATGACTTGAGGGTCCGAAATAGAAGCGACAACAGAAGTCGACAGGACCTAGAGGTGCGAGCTCAGGAGCACAGGAGCATCGAGGGCAGGGATTCCTCTCGTATGAGTCTTTGTTTTTAAGTCAATAAAGTTTTATTTAAGGAATTTTGCATGTGATCTCTTCCACTGTCAATCACCTTAGTTCCTCCAAAGTCAAAATCATAATCTTCAAACCAGCCCTTTTAAAAAGAACTTTTTTTTTCAGTTCACACTTGTCAAGTCAGTCCGCATTTCTTTCCTTGGGCTTCTTTGATCTCCACGCGAATATGGACAGACTTCAAAACTGCTCCACCTGGCCTGGGTGGCTCAGTCATTAGGCCTCCATCTGCCGTTGGCTCAGGTCATGATCCCAGCGTCCTGGGATGGAGCCCCGCATTGGGTTCCCTGCTCCACGGGAAGCCTGCTTCTCCCTCTCCCGCTCCCCCTGCTTGTGTTCCTGCTCTCCCTGTGTCTCTCTCTGTCAATAAAATAAAATAAAATAAAAAAAATAAAAAAAATAAAATAATAAAATAAAATAAAATAATAAAATAAAATAAAATAAAATAAATCTTTAAAAAAAACTGCTCCACCTGTAATCTTTGGGGTCCAATTTCTACACTTTAGGGCCCTGGAAGTGAAGTCGTAGGAAGTACATTCATCGCTACTTTGGCAAATAATCTAAAATTATGATTCCTTAATTGTTCCTACTATTGAAGTCTCGTGTTCCTTCCTGTCTACTCCATGAGCCTCGCAGAAAACGTGACAGGTGTCATTGTGGTCACCGCGGTAAATGTGCTGCGATGGAAGCGTCCCCTGTGTCTCCATGTGGGTTCCTGGACACCATGAACGACAGTGCCCATTGCTATCTACGTCTCTGATGATGCTCTGTCCCACTGTGACGGGAGGACAGGGGCACCCCTGGAGAGGTTCCTGACGCTGGGGCAGAGGCTGAATTTTCTCCCGGGCGGCTCAGATCCACTCAGCTGCCCCGGCCCCCGCCGGGGAAGCTCCGGGATTCCCCGTCCCCCCTCGCCGGGCTGACTAGGGGCAGGGCTCAGCTCGCCCCTCCCTCCTACCTGCTGGGAAGCCCCACCAGGCTTTCCCTTCCCCAGATTCCCGAGGATAAATCCCCCCAGGGGGACGAACTGCCCCCAGGCACAAGAGGGGCTCTGACGTTTGGAGACTTCCCAAAGCTGTGGCAGCCAATAGAAAAGGAAAAAATGAGTCTGCTATGTCCTTCTCTAGGTAAAGTCTCCTCTACTACCATGCTGGCCGCAATTCCAGACTTCCCCTGGTCCCCACACACACACACACACACACACACACACACACACACCGCTTCCCAGCTGCTAGGATGACAATCCAGATTTCCGTCCAGCTCTGAGCATGACACCCATGTACCTGACTGCCCCCTGGCTGCCTCCGCTCTGGGGTCTAACTGGCGCTTCAAATGTGTCAGCCCAAATGGGTGGGTTGAGTCCTTGTCCCCCAGTCTGCTTCTCCTTACCTTGTTTCCCCCACGCCGCCAGTTTCTCTGGCTAAGCCTCCGGGAGAAGTGCTGGCTCCATCTCTCAGAGCCCACACCCTGACCTTGCTGCCTGCAGGCGCATCCTACCATCACTCCTTTCTCCCTCTTCCTCTCCCTCTGTGGCAGGATCCTCCTGACCGGCTTTCTACCTCTGCTGGTCCCTGCAGGCTGAAGAAGCTTCACTGAGTGCAAACCAGATGCTCTCATGTCCTTTGTCTGCACCCGTGGTTTCCAGGAATGTGGAGAATGAGGCAAAACCCTGTAATCGTCCTTCAGGGCCCCATGTGATTGCCCTGGCCACCTCCCTCACCCAGAGTTAGGCCACTGGCTTCCCTCTGCCAGCCGGGCACCCTACTAATTCTGCCGTCCAAGCCCCCCGCCCCCCCGGGGGGTTCTCTCCCCTCTGGCTGGAACATCCTGCAGGTCCTTGCATACAGAGCCCAGAATGAGGCCATGTGTCTACAACGGTTGTTGATCCAGTTGTGCATTCTTTCTGAGGCTTATGGCTACGTGAGGTTTTAAGAGTCCACGTGTGCAATTTCAGGCTGAACTAGAATCTGCACTTCAGGCGGGCGGGGCCCCGTCTCCTGTGGCTTCAGCCCCGTGAAGCCAGACAAGCTGACATATAGCAAAGCCCAGCCCGCACTCTCGGGCTTTGGTCTCGGAGCCCCTTTATAGTCCTAAAAATTATTGAGGGCCCCGAACGCCTTTCTTTGTTTGGATCATACCTACTAATATTTACCATATTAGAAACTGACACAAAGGGAAGCCTGGGTGGCTCAGTCTGTTAAGCATCTGCCTTCAGCTCAGGTCTTGATCTCAGGATCCTGGGATCGAGTCCTGCAATCGGGCTCCCTGCTCAGTGGGGAGCCTGCTTCTCCCTCTTCTTTTCCCTCTGTGCTCTCTCTCTCAAATAAATAGATAAAATCTTTAACAAAATTTTTTAAATTGTGGTTAAAAAAAGAAATTGAAAGAAATGTAAACATATTTGTTGATGCACGTGCAATGACAATAAACTTCTTGATGTTTACTTAAATAATATATTTCAATAAACGTTTACTGTGTATCCCCAAACAAAACAAAATTAATGGAGTGGTGTTTTACATTTTTACACACTTTGATGTCTGGCTTAATAGGAGGTAGCGGGGTTCTCATTTCTGCTGTGCAATCCATTACTTTGGTTCAAGTCTATGAAGAAGATCCCGCCTTTCACAGATAGGTAGTTAGAAGAGGGAGGAGTGTTTTATTAGGTTCTTTGGTCAGACAATTATGGATATCCTTCCTTAATACTACACCAAAATTCAACGAGGGGTAGTTTCTGAAAGCTTAGTTGCAGCATGGAATCTGAAACCACATCGAAGAACATTTCATACTCCAATACATTCAAATCCATGGGGCCATCTTGAATTTGAAATGATCTTTTACCCATGAAAGATTTTGTGCCATCATTCACTGGTCATTTGGAAAATACTGGTTCTCTGGGTTAGGCAGTTCTTCCAAATGTTGACACTTTCATCACATGATACCGCAAAATCACATTTGTCATTTCGCCACTGACCTCATCAGAGAAGTCTGTAAGTACTGGGAAGTTGTCTGGCTCATGGTATTGGATACAAGGTTTCCAAAATTTTGTTTTCCACCTGAAAACTCAAATTTGATTATTGGCAACCACTCCTGTTTTCCTGGACACGACAGTCTCAGTTCACTTATTTTTGAGAAAATATCTGTCAGATACCCAAGTCCGAATAACCACGGTCTGTCCGGCAGATGTTGTTTCCTATAAAATGGAGTTCCAGGAAAGAGCCTCGTGTGGCTCACGACTCGGTCAACAAGTGCTTCTCATCTGGACAGCTACCACGCTTCTGAGTGCCCACTGCCCCTGTCTTCACCCAGAATGGTGAAAAAATATGTACTCAAGGGCCAAGGTTTAATAAAACCACTTTTTACTGTTTCTTCAAAGACATCCTTCAGTGAAACTGGCTTTTTTTTTTCTTTTACAAAACAGAGTGCGTGGCCGTGAAAGGCTCAGTGGCCACGGGCACAGCTGGGGCCGTGGCCGAGGTCCTGGGGAGGACCAGCCCTTGGCCTCACCGGGATGCTTGCACGTCTGTGCCCATGTCCGTAGGGCCGAGGTAGATAGTGGCTCAGCATCACTGCACAAATAGCCCTGTGTGGACCCCCAGAAAGGGCTGGGGGGACCCCCAGATATCTGCAGACCGCATTTTGAGACCCGTTCTGCTAAATGTATATATATATTTTAAAGATTGTATTTATTTATTTGACAGAGAGAGACATAGCAAGAGAGGGAACACAAGCAGGGGGAGTGGGAGAGGGAGAAGCAGGCTTCCCGCGGAGCAGGGAGCCCGATGCGGGGCTCCATCCCAGGACCCTGGGATCATGACCTGAGCCGAAGGCAGACGCCCAATGACTGAGCCACTCAGGCACCCCCTAAATGTGTATTTGAATCATGAATTAATTTTACTACAGTCTTCTGAGGTGGACACTTAGAGGTGTTTCAGATCAGAACTTCTTTGATTTTGGAAAGGTAACGCAGTGCACGTCCTCTGTGTGACCTGTGTGTCCCCGGTAGGTGCTGACAGCGCCGTGTAAGGAAACGGGTTGCTATTTCTGCAGTGAGTGTAGGAAAAGGGACGTTCCCTGGAATAGCAACCAGAAGAAGCCTCACATCCATTCAGATCAGGTTTTGCCATGAAATGAGGTTGGGAAGTGATGAAAGTTTTGCAAGTGTTTGGATTGTGGAGCTGCAGACCTCTACTGTGATGCTCACTCCGTGAGGGTGCAGCTGGGAACAGAAGGTCGACTGCTGCCCAGCAGTGGATGCAGGGGAAGGAACAGAGCGCGCGCCAAAGCCCGGGGCCCGTTGTGCTTGTGCTACCTGGAACCCAGGCTCCACCTGCAGCTCAGCCGCCCTCCCGACGCCTGGGTCCGGGCGTGGTGGAGCCCTGGTAGCAAGGTCCAGCGGGCACTCAGCACCCTGCCCGCGCCCCCTCCTCCGAGGGTGCCCCCCTCCCCAGAGCGGTAGCCGCTCAGGTGTGTTCCATCCTTGAGCCCACCAGGCGCTTTCCAGATTCCCGACGTTTCCCTTTCCATATCACTCGTGAGCATCCAAGGTCCACCAGGGCTCCGGCTGCACTGAAAATGGTAAAATCTAAGACTGAAAAGGACATTTTTGCCTTTGGGCAAACTTGAGTTCTGGGCGGCTAATCTTGCTGGGAAAATGGCTATTCTTTTCAAAATGTTAAAAAGTGTACATTCTCTTTAATAACGCTACAAGGGAAAACAGTAGATGGTGAAATTGGCTGTCTGACCTAAACTTTGATTTCACATGTTATTGAAATGTGGCTTTTTAAAAATGTGAAACAAATAAGGAGATTTAGGATCCCGACCTTTTTGAAAGGAAGTTTAGGAACGGAGCCCGCTCACACCGTGTGCAGCCGTCAGCACCATCATCTCTGGGACTCTCGCATCTCCCCAAACTGAGAGCCTGTCCCCATGAAGCACCTGCCGCATCCCCGCCCCCCACGTCTGTGAACCTCACCACTCTGGGCGCCCCGTGCGGGTGGAGTCCTGAGCACTTCCATTCTCCACTGAGCGTCGTGCCCTCCAGGTTCCTCCGTGCAGTGTCCCATGGCAGGACGGCCTTCCTTTGGAAGGCGGGATAACATCCCACGGTAGGAACACACCGCGTTGTGCACATCCACTCAGCCAGCGACGGGCGCTCAGCTTGCTTCCCTCTCTTGGCTGCCGCCAGTGACGTGTGAACACGGGCGGCTGAGTAACCCCTCGCGACCTCGCTTCCCATTGTCTTGGCCGTGCATGCGGAGGTGGGGCTGCTGGGTCCAACGGTGGTTCCATTTGGACTGTTTCCGAGGCATCGTCCTACTGCCTTCCACAGCAGCTGCACCTCGCGCATCCCACCATCGGCGCACAGGGTTCCAGTGACATCTCAGGGAGGTCTGGAACCGCCGTCCGTCGTGGCAGTGGCCGGGACCCGGGGCAGGGATGAGGGGAAAGAGCGCCACAGCACACTGGGGCGTTCGTGGAGCCGAGCCGACAGGAGGGCAAGCGGCCAGAGGAGTGGTGGCCCCGGGCGGAGGTGCGGTGGGGACGCAGGGGCGTGGGAGGCAAGGGGAGGGCTGCAGACCAGCCTGGTGGTCAGACCCCGTCCTCACCCTCTCCACGGGCTTCCTGGCCTTGTGCCCCAGCCTGCTGGGGCCGCCCACTCCCCCACCATGCCGCTGTTTCATGATCTCCCCCATCCCTGGTCCACGCTCATGTTCACTCACCTTCCTAGAGCCTCTGGAGAGAGTATGGGGCACGTGGGGGAGAGTCCCCAAGGACAGAGAGCATGATGTCTTGTCCCTGGCACATAGGAGTAACAACAGGTCACATCTATGGAATGATTGCTGTGTCCTGGGCCCTGTTCTAGAAACTTCATGCGGAATGATCCATCCAAATGCATAACAGCCCCGTGGACTCTTGTACCAGACAGGGCACTCCAGCGGATCAACAGGGGATTGGCTTTATAGAATTGGCTCTCGAGACTATAGGGTGGCAAATCTAAAATCCTTCTGGCAGGCGAGTCAGTGCAAGCTCCAGCAGGATTCCTTCTTCTCTGGAAACTTCCATTTTTGCTCCTAAGGCCTTAAGTTGATTGGATGAGGCCCATCTAATTGTGGAGGGTAGTCTCCCTTACTTAAAGCCAACTGATTATAGAGAATAATCACCTCTACAAAATACCTCCGTAGCAGCCCCTAGATCAGTGTTTCCAGACTGGGGACTGGAACCTCCTCAAGTGACCCAGAAACTCCATCATTCAGGCTCAAGGTGTGATGAGATCCAAAGGGCACCTGAGCCCTTCCCCAGATCTGCCGAGCCCAACATTCTGGGCAAGAGACCTGGAAACCCTCTTTGGAACTAATAGCCCAGGTGAAGGGAGCTCTCCAGGGTCTGAAGCCTCCAGTGCAGGGACAAGGCTTTGGAACGTCCTCTGTCAGATGCACCTGCTCTCATCAACCAGACACTTCTCAGGTCGTGACGTGGGGGCTGCTTAGGTGTGGCCTCTGGGTCAGAAAGGCAATGAACACCATGCATTGCTGCACTGTCATCCTCCAGGGGTGGGGAGGAAGCTGACCCCGGGCTCCTTGTGAGATTAATTAAGCTTGAGTCCGGTCTTTACATGGAAGCAGGACCAGACCAGACGGCAGGTGTCTGCCATTGCCACCACCCGGCAAGCCATGGCTGGTGACCTGTAGCCAAGGGCTTGTCCCTGCAGGGCCCTGCTGGGGTCCCCCTGGGAAGGGCTATAATGCCCAGTGGTGTCCAGCAGAGGCCAAAATCCTAGATTTCTTTCCAGAACAGCTCCCACTCTGACTCCGGCCTTCAGAGAGCAGAGCTGAGGGGTCAGCGGGGAGGCGGATGGTCAGCCCTGGGGCTGGAGTTCCATCTCTCGCGTTTGTGGAGCGGGAAAGTGCCCCCTCGGCACCAGCCTGGCAGCATCTGGTGCTCCTGACCTCCCGGGGCGGGAGCGTTGCTGAGTCAGTGTTTGTTTGGAGCGTCGGGGGCCTGAGCTTCAGGTGCGGGTTTAGCCGGGTTTAGCGGGAAGAGCACAGCTGTCTTGTTGCCCGCCTGAGAAGGTTCAGCTTGCCGCGGTTATATGGCCAGTAAGATGCTCTGGATTCGTTTTTAACGCCAGGAGGTTTATTTAGAGAAATGATGATGACGTATTTTCAGAAACTTACCTGGGACCTGCCACACCCTGACCCCCACAGGCTGGTGGCAGAGGACACGGCGCAGTGTTCCCAGGGGCGCCCCGAACAGCATCACTTTTGGACAATGATCTAACTCCCTCCTGGCTCCGAGGGAGCATTGAGCAAGCACCATCATCCTTTTTGGTTTTATTCCATTTTGTTTTTCACAAGTAATCTGGTAACTCCTCCCAACGGACTTCGTGGGTGTATGACAAAACACACACGCGTGTGCACACACACACACACACACACAAGTGTCCCACTGTGGCCTGGAAGGTTCCAGACAGGTCGACACCTTCTCTCTTATCTCCTGGGATGCTGGTCTTGCGACTGTGGCTGGTCATGCCAGCCTGAGACAGAAGGAGAAGGGGTGAACAGTCATATTTAGGGCCAGCGGCCATGGTGCCTGGGCCTCCCCAGGGCTGCCCCTGCCCCCCGGTGCTCTGCCCCTGAGCTCCCCGCCCTGCACCTTCTGTTGCCCTTCTTCTTTCCCATCCAGGAAGTGACTCCGTGCTAAGATCATTCACCTCCCCCCACGTTCAGTTACACAAGGAAAAGTTAACAGCTCAATCCGGAGGATTGGCTGGATAATTAGGCTGGTTTTAGGAAGAGGGGGCAGCTGAGGGCTCGTGAATCTGGGGACCTTGAAGGGATCCTCTGGCTCTGTCCCCACACCCACCTCTCCTTGGCTCCCCATGCCTGTTGTCCTAAGAGGACAGAGAGCCCTTGACCTGGGAAGGGCTCTGCAGCCTGGCAGGAGGCAGACACAAGCTCAGAACCACCCACACGTCCCCCTCTCCAGCTTCTCCGCAGGCAGGCAGGCAGGCAGAGACCCATACTTTCATAATTTTCCTCGTGAGGGAGGGGTCTTGAGCGCCTCGAAGCTGCTGGGGCTGGAAGGAAGCTCCACCCACAGTGACCCCAGCAGGGAACCAGGGCCTGAGGGCATCAGCAACTCACCCAGGCCACGTGGGCCCTCAACTGTGGCTTCCACACCGTGACACAAGCCTTGGGACGTGTCAGAAACAGATAAAACTGTCCCTGAGGGAAATGATGTGCCGGGTGCACTTGCTGTGGGAATCCTGAACCCGTGTGTACGTGGAATGCATCCCTGTCCGGTGGGTGCACGCTGGCCTAGGAAGCGCCGAGGCCCCGTGTCCTCAGCCCCGGGGCCTCACCCTGCCAGCTCGGCCCCCTCCTGTGCCCTTCCGCAGCTTCCTCCACAGGCCCTCAGGAGCCACCACACAGCCTGGGAGGTGGGGACAGCATCCTGCTGCGGCCGAGGGCAGCCGGTCAGTGCAGGAGCGCAAGTGGGCTCAGGGACCCTGTGCCCCAGGAGGTTGGCCCACTGCCCCTCTAGCGCCTCCACCTGGCATGAGCCAGGAAGGGCCTCGACCCTGGAGCCAGCTCTGTGTTTTGCCCCCAAGGAGCAGAGCCCACTGCGAGATGCTCCCAGAGTCTCCTGATTCCATTCTGAAATGCGTTTCCACCGAGGGTTCAGTGTTGTTGAAAGTGCACGTGTCCTGGTTGGGGACTGGGTCCGCCTGCCAGGGAACGGTGTGACACTTGGCGGACTGCAGACTTCTCCTCCTGCTCTGTAGAAGGAGGTGTGGGGCTGGAGAGGCATGCCCTCATGGAAGCCAGACAACTTCTCAGAGACGGACGACGCGGGCTGAGCTCAGGCTGGAGCCGGTGGCCTCAGCATGTTCGTTCGCTGATAGAACCGTTCCGTTTGGGTTTACTCACCGGGAGGCGTCGGCATTTCCTGCGCCCTCGGCTGGGAGCCCCACCTCCCTGCCCGGAGCCAGCACTTTGCCCTCTGCTTCCACCTGACGGCTCCTTCCTCTGGCTCTGCCCGTCCTGCATCCCTCTTATAAAGACCCTCGTGAGTACACTGGACCCACGCAGGGAATCCGGATAGTCTCTCCGTCTCAAGACTGTCGTCACATCTGCTGAGCCCCTTCTGCCGTGCAAACTCGGGTTGCCACCACAGACCAGGCAGCAGAAACAACACAGTCATGTCTCGCCGCTCGGGAGGCTGCAAATCCAAGGTCAAGGTGCAGGCAGATCCGGTGCCTGGTGGGGTCCTGGGTCCCGGTTCATAGACGGCAGCTTCTCTCCGTGTCCTCCCATGTCTGAAAGGGAGAGGGAGCTCCGGGGAGTCTCTCTTCTAAGGGCACTGTGCTCCTCCTGGGGATCACACCCTCATGAGCCAGTCACCTCCCAAAGGCCCCACCTCCTAACACCATCATGTTGAGGATGGAGCTTTGACATACGAATGTGGGGGGAGAGAAGCATTCAGACTCTACCAGTAAAACACATGTCCAGGTTCTGGGGACCGGGACGTGGACACCTCTGGGGGGCCATTATTCTGTCTAACACAGCAGGTCTGTGGGGATCCGGTGGGGACGTTCTGAGAACTCCACCTTCCCAGTAACACGTTTGTACCCAGGAGCCAATCTCTGCATAGCAGGCTCAATTCTCCCCAGACCGGTGTTTCTCACGTAGCAAGGCAGGCTCTTGGCCTCATCGACATCTCCTGAGTCAGAAGCCCCACTTTGAGTCCCGGGCGTGCCTTGGGAATCTGTGGTTTTAAGAAGCCCCTTGGGTCATTTTCACGCACGTTAAAATTTGATCATCTCTCTTCTAGACAAAATGGGTCGTTGGCGAACAAACTAGGAATGGGCCAAGCCGAGACCTTGCCCTGCCCCCTGCGTGCGCCCCCCAGGCCTCAGTGAGCACACCCCACTTTCTTGCCCCTCTATCTCTGTGTTTGTCTGTCTCCCCTCCTACAGCGGGGTTCCAGAACTGGAAGGGTCTTCCCGCTGCAGAGCCCGGCAAGCACCCCATGAAGGAGCACGCGGCCCCCCGGCCGCACCCTGTGACTCTGGCCAGCCCGGGGCCGCCGCAACCTCCCCCTCACCGACCTGAAGGGATTCGGGAACCAGAACCTGGCTGTGATTTGTATTCAGAGGCTCCTCACGATTGGGATTCACGGTTAAAAACCTGCTCATTTTTGTTCTAGCTGCCATAGAGTCAGTGTTCTGCATATAAGCCCTTCAGGTCCGCCTCCTCGGGGACTGGAGGCGCAGTGAACAGGGCACTGGGCTGGGGCTGGGAGGGGATTCTAGTTCCAACCATCATTAAACCACTGAGATGCTCTGGGCAAATCCCCACCCCTCTGCAGGCTTCCAAGATGAAGGTTTGGGAAGAGTCCCCTCTGACACTGATTCGCCTGGGACTGCTCCCTTCCACAGGTGGCCAGGCGAGGGGATATTTTCTAGGCTAATTGAGCATCGCCCCCAATTCTACACTAGCCAAAAAAAAAAAGGCCCCTGATTATTCACGTATGAGAACACGGCTTTAAATAGCACCTCAATCTGCTTCCTCACCCAGCGAGACGGAGTCTCTGTGGAGAAGCAGGTGCCCACGGGAGCCTTCTCTAGTCTACATCCGAGAAGAGTCTGGCAGATGGGAGCTGCCTCCCCCGCCAGGGAGGGAACCTGCTTTCATCCCATTTCCATGTGGTGGTGATTCTCAGGCTATGACAATTAAAAAGGTGGAGAAACCATTTGCATTTTTCCTGGGTGTTAATGACCTTCCAAACCAGTGTTCAATTGTCTAGTTTAAAACGGTGGAACGCACATTGCATGAATAATTCAACTGACACCGAGTTCTCCCACGCACAGGGTAAAAACCTCATTTGTGACCTGGTTCCTAAAGTTGAATCTGTTCATGTAATCTCTACATACACTTGGTTTCCGTTTCTTGCGGTGTATGTTATTTTACTGAGAGATATCACATCCCAAGTAAACTTACTGTCAAGGTTTGGGGACTTAAATTGATGAAACAGAGACCTAATTTATTTTACATCACCTGGAGCCTTAAATTTAATTAATTTTCCGTCTTGGGCACAGACGCACCTGCTGGCGCCCTGTGATCTGGCCCAAGTAGGCATGTAAACACACAGACAAAAGGAGGCGCAGAGACCCCGGCATTCGGCATGACTTCCGGGGAGTCGAGGGTGCCGAGGGCCGGGGGATGTCAGGCTGCCCCCGGGCTGTGGGGTGTCAGAGCTGAGAGAGAACTGTAGGCTGACGGTGCAGGTCAGGCTGTAGCTCCTGTTGGGGGCGGCACTTCTTCCCAGGAGCCTCCAAGCTGTAGACAGAAGCTAATCTTTACCGAGGACATGGCTGGGATGCTTCTATTGCATGACGTGGGACTCTTCTGCTGCCGCATCACGGAAACACCGGCCCCACCCTGAAGGTATTGAAGCTGAATTGCTGGGCTGAGCGTCGGGTGTCCTTACTGTAACGTGGTCCCTGGGTGTTCTTCATCAGTATTACCGTCCTATGGCTGCATTACAAAGGACCGCAAACTCGGAGACTTAACACAATGGGAATGCATTGTCTCACCGCTCTGGACGCCAGGGGTCTGAGACCAAGGTGTCGGCGGGAACGTGCTTCCTCTGAAACCTCTAGGGGAGAATGCTTCCTCCCTTCTTGCAGCTTCTGGCAGAGGCTGAGGGTCCCTGACGCTCCTGGGCTAGCAGCTGCCTCCAGTCTCTGCCTCGGTCCCCGCACAGCTAACTTCCTGCGTCTGCGCCTTCACGGGGTGGTTCTCCTTAGGGCACCAGGCATGTTGCATTAGGGCCCTCCACACTCGGGTATGACCTCATCTTACCGAATTGCATCGGCCGCAACCCTATTTCCCCGATACGGTCATGGTCACAGATACCGGGGCTGAGCGCTTCGACGTGTCTTTTTGAGGATGCAGTTCAGCCAGTCACAGCACTGAGTAGGAGCCCTTGTTAGACACTGAGAGATGCTCATCTACTGTAAGGGACATAGGAGCTTAGGGAGAGTTTCTATTGCTTCGTCCATTAATCCACACACAGTAACTCTTAGTAGGGTCCAGCATTTATTAGCACCAGGTTTCCGTAGCTGAAAGACTGTGCGATATCTAGTGCTCCCGGGGGGGGGGGGGCTTGGGTGACGGACAGGGAGACTGTGATGTGCACCATGGCCAATGCCCTGGACTTTGGGGGCACGTTGAAAAACGTTTGACCCAGCATGGGGGGCTGGTGAGGGAGGGAGGTCTTTTCAACAAAGATTCATCTTCCAAAGGAAACTCAGTGCGTAAATTTGTTCATGCCTCCTTTGAAATCATAGCTAATACTAAACAGGAGCTACCATGCGGGGGCCCCAGACCTGCTTCCCCCTTGGGTGTACACGCCTCGTCATCTCAGAAAGACCGAATCTTTCTGACAACCCCTGACCCCACGAGAGCATGGTGTCTTCAATGATCCATACGGCATTTCCAGTCTTTACACTTCGAACAATTTGATCAGATGGGAGTGCTTTTGCCTGCAAGTAACAAGACACTGAATTACGATGGCTGAAACCAACCCTTTCCCACCCTGCTAAGATGTAGTGTAGCTTTGGCAGCTTGACCACGTCCAGGCTGTGTCCTGTGGTTCTCTTGGCCTTTCTGTCATTTTCCACCCACGATCTCAAGCTGTTGCAGGGTCTGAGGTTGAAGCAGAGAAAGTAGGGGACAGGAGAGTGTTGCCTGGCACATCTATCCTTTCTTGCACAGCTGTCCTGGAACACCCGGGGGTTTCCGCTACGTCTTGTTGGCCACAGCGTGTCACATGGACACTCTTAGCTGCAAGGGAAGCTGGGAAAACAAGCATTTTGGTTTTCTAGGCTTCATAATAAAAGCAAGCAAAGGAGAAAGGGGTTGGGTCACCCAACCTACCATGTCTGCCATAAATAACACCCCGACATTCTACTAGCAATTTCAAAGTTGAATTTTACAACGAACATCTGTACCCCCACCACCTAGATTCTACTGTTGACGTTTTATTGAACTTGCTTAGTCACATCTGTCTTCCTCCAAGTTGGCTTTTTGGGGGAAATAGCTAGTTAATTCAAAATATTAACTCTCCCATAAGCTATGTCTCCAGTGTCCCTGCCTTCTCTGAAGACCCTGGGAGTGCTAGTGACCACAGGTATGGGCACGTGTCTCAGCCTCCCAGGCTGCTGCGGCGAAGCAGCACAATGCCAGGCCCTGTTGGCTCACTGTTCTGGAGGCCATAGAATCAAAGGGCGGGTTTCTTCTGGGGCGCCTGCGGGAGAATCTGGTCCAGGCCTCACTTCCCACTCGTGGTGGTTGCCGGAGATGCTTGGCTGCATCCCTCTGGTGGGTATCTCTGATTGTTGAGAACATTCAGGAGAGGGAGGTCCCCTCACTGTGCCCCCAGGAACGTCTCCTCTGCTGCTCGCCCCGGGCAGACCACGGGAAGCCAAGGGTCAGCTCGGGCTGCCATGCGTGGCCATCCCTCCACCTTGTCTACCCTACACCCACGCTGGACATGAATGTCCACAGGATCCCCAGAGCCTGGAAGCTTCTGCTCAAGGCCAGAGGCCCCAGGGCCAGGTTCTTGAGTTCCCCCACACCTATCTGCCCATCTGTAGCTGGCCCTCCTGCTTACCGCCTTCCCTCACCTCAGGGGCCCAGAGAGACCAAGTTCCCTTGCCCTCTGGAAGGGACTTCTCATTGGATCTCCCCAGCCATGGCAAGACTCTTATTTTAGTCAGATGTTTTCTCTTCCTGATGCGAGAAACACCCCATGATCCCAGATGGGGCTGGTGACCAGAGAATCGGGAGGTGCTGAGGATCAGGGGCACCTAAGGGTGACAATGACCACACATTGTTTCACTGTCCCAAAGCATCACTGCTGTCCTCGTAACATGTTCTAAGCAATCTCTACCTGACTTCGTCTGTCTGACCCACATTCCCTTACTCAGCTTAAATCTGGGCACAGCCTGTAATTATCCCCATTTTAGGAAAGGGGAACCCGATGTGCTGATAGGCCAATTCATTCAGGCACACGCACTTAGTGATGCTGATTTTACCCCACATGGGTCCTAATCCCAGGGCCATGGGGCTAGACCACTGATAATATCACCATGCGTGTGGCAATCCAGATGAGAGAGTGCACAGCAGGTGCATTAACGTGGATACGTGGTTGTCTCGGCCTCTGGGAGCAGGGAGACAGCCTCTGAAGCAAGGCACATGTTGAAGAGACTCATTTGCTGTCTCTCCCACCTGCTCCCACAGAGGGTGGTGTGGTCAGGCGCCTGGGCAGCTCTTTGCCTGGCGGGCCACGTCCCTCATCTGGAACCAGAGACGCGGGACAAGACACCATCAGGTCTCGTGCCGAGTGACAAGGCCGTCCACGCAACAGCCTTGTCGTTTTGGATTTTTTGATCAGTTTCACATCACTGATGGGATAACACCATCCCGGATCTGAATCGGCCCCAGGATGGCAGACAAAGCCAGAACCACTGGATGGCGGGGCCGTGAGTGTGTTGGAGGTGACCGGGGCTGACCTGTCCACACGGGACAGTGAAGTGTCTGCTTCTCTTGGCCTTTCCCTCATTTTCCACCTCGTGATCAGATTTGGGGAAGCTGGGACTAGACCCCAAGGGTTCGGGTCTCCACCCAGAGGCCCTGCCTCCATATATGCTGCACATCCAGCGGACCAGGTGAGGCTGCCCGGGGGCAGATGGTCATCTCAGACAGCTGTGTACACGCTGAACCCCAGCTCAGAAAGCCGCCTCCCAGCTGGGAGTTTAATGGAGGCAGCCCGGCCTGCAGCTAGCCCTCCACCAAGCCAGCGGTCAGGAAGTGTTTCATGGCTTTTCCAGCAGTGCGGGCTGAGGGGCAGGGTCTGCTGAGGGGCTGCCCAGCTCCGGGTCCAGGCTGAATTGGACAGCCACGGTAACCACCAGGCAGGTCGACGCATACTCAGACCGTGTGGACGCTCAGATATTGAAATCCTTTCTCCAACCTGGTGGGCCCAGGCCCCCACATGCCCCGGTCCTGTTTACCAGGTGCACACAGATTGGAATGGAAGAGGGCAACCTGGAGGGGACGGAAGTGCATGGGGGGGGGCAGGCGGGGACCAGCCCTGCCCCGGCATGCTGCACCGGCCACGTCCCCCACCAGTCCTCCATGGTGAACACGGTCCCCACGAAGCGAGCCATGTCCGCACTCCCCCGCCAACCCCGTCAGTGGCCTTCTAGCTGTCTGTGGTACCCCCCTCCTGCCCCTTCCTTTCTAACACCAAGTACAGGGACAGCTCTTTGCAGCCACTGACCTGCAGGAACAAAGAGAGCTTGCCCTGGGAACGGACTTTCCTCCTCCATGTGCAGCGGCCCTCCACCACACACAGTCTGGTGTGAATGTGCATCCCCTTTGCTCTGAGGCATCGGTCCTGCTGGTGGGGCGGAGGCCCCCGGGGACTCCCCCATCTGGCTCCCTCCCTCCCTCCCACCCTCCCTCCCACCCTCCCTGCTCTGTTTCCCCCTTGCTCTGGCCTATCACCCCTGGGGTCACTTCTTTTTCTTTTATTTTTTAAGATTTTATTTATTTTTATTTGTTAAAGATTTTATTTATTTAATTGAGAGAGCGAGCATGGGCGGGGGGAGAGGCAGATGGAGAAGGAGAGGCAGACTTCCCACTGAGCAGGGAGCTCCCTGAGGGACTTGATCCCAGGTCCCTGGGATCATGACCTGAGTTGAAGGCAGACGCTTTAACCTGAATCGAAGGCAGAGCCATCCAGGTGCCCCAAAGATTTTATTTTTTAAGTAATCTCTACACCCAACATGGGGCTGGAACCCACAACCTCGAGATCAAGAGTCGCACACTCCACTGACTGAGCCAGCCAGGTGCCCCATGGGGTCACTTCTTGATCACATCACCCGCTTCTGCAGATCCCAGCAGACACCTGTTACAGGTAAGGTGAGCGCGAATGAAGAAGTGGGAGTTGCAGGGTCCTGGAGCTTAGAGGCAGCCAGGCCCAGATTTGAGCTCCGGTCTGTACCAGGCTTCCTCCCATCCCCTGCCTCTACCCCACAGAGTGGCCCAGAGCAGCAGGTCCTTGACCTTCCTGAAGACTCACGGGGAAGTTTTCTCCTGCGGGTAACCACGCCCCTCTGTGTTCTCCGGATCCTGCGGGGTGGGGGCGCATGACAGCAGTACAGTTTGAAAACCACACTGGTGTCCCGTCAGAGTGCTTGGGGCTGGTGGCAGTGGGGCGGGCTGGTGCACAGTCCGGACCAGACACCTTCGGAGCTGCTGATGTGGGTGATGCGGGGCCAACCTTGCGCCTCTGTCCACCGGGCGGGACTGTAGATCACCACGGATGTTGACATGCACAAGGTCTGACACCTCTGTTTCCAAACACGGTGTCTGCGTCATGGTGCACGGGAGGCCGGGCTAGACTTGGAGTGGCCGCCGCACCGTGCAAACAAGCGGCAGTATCTGCTGAATCCCATGAATATAGAGCACGGCCAACATCCGAGACTGACCGTGACCCCGGAGCCTGGGAGGTGGGCGGGGCCTCACCGGACAGAGGCGCTCAGGGTGCCCAGCACTGCGTGCCCCGCAGATCCCAGGCCTCCCTCCTGCGGGCAGACCCCGGCATCCTGCAGCTCTTCTCACTTCCTCCTCCCCGTGTTGCTTTCCCTCAACCAGAGCCTGGAGTTTTCCTGAACACAGAATTCCCCACACTGTGTTCTGGGCATGCGAACACACGCTCCTCAAAGAAGAGTTTCCTGTTCAGGTGGAGCTCTGGGGGGCCCGGCGTGTCCTCAGATGACCCTGCCGTTTTCTGAGGGTTCGGGTAGCACCGTGGTTGGAGTCTTGAAGGTTGGCAGGGCACAGGCACCTGCTGCTCACACAGAGGCGGGGCCCCAAGCGGGACTGGGGGAGAAAGAGGTATCAAGAGCACCATGGTTTCACCCCAGGAGAATGGGTTGCCAGGGCCGTTGGCAGTAAGGCGAG
This sequence comes from Callorhinus ursinus, assembly GCF_003265705.2. NCBI lineage: Eukaryota > Metazoa > Chordata > Mammalia > Carnivora > Otariidae > Callorhinus > Callorhinus ursinus. The sequence continues at coordinate 3,623,547 of NW_027397142.1, read as the reverse complement.
GTGCTGGGTGGGAAGAGAAGATGGTGAGCAGAGGGCGGGGCCGTGGGGGACACCCCCGCTCACAGAGCCTCGGAGGCTGGGCACCGTGTCATTGCCCCTGGTGGTCTCACACTGAAATGCCCGCAGCGTTGGTTCAGAGATGCACAGCCCGGGAAAGTAAATAGAGCTGTCCCTGGTGAGTGGGGATGAGGGGTCCGTGTGGCCGCACCCTCGCAGAGTGCACAGGCCATCGGACGCACTGCTCTGCCCCCCCGGGCGCAGGGCCCTCCGGGGACCCTTTTGTGAGGGATCCTGGAACTGAAATGCACACTACTCTTCCCTGAGGCAGGTACGAGGCCGCGGGCAGGGCACCCCCTTCCACATCCACGCGCCTGCTTGTCTCTGGGCAGCCGGGGCTGTGGGAGCATCTCCCCGAACTAGACGTACTTTCCGTTCCAAAGATTTCGCCTCTAAACCGATGCGTGGCCCATTTTTGGGCAGGGCAGTCTCTGCAGCTAATTCTCCCAAACCTCTCCTGTCTCTTCTCCCCGCACCTTGGCGTTCCCCTCCTGCCTGGGAGCCAACAGGAGCAGCTTTGATAAATCTATCAGTTCTAACAGCCGGGATCCAGGCCACTTCGCAGATGAGTGGCACATCTGTCATAAAGTCCTTAGCGCTGAGCCCCACTGAATTTAAGGGTAAGCCCTGGATACTTATTAAACTGGAGGCCTTACAGAAAAAGGTATCTTTTTTTTTAAATGCAATAAAATTCCTTTAAAAATATCTCCTGTCCCGGTTTGCTGAGCTCCTAGAGACCCAGCTAAGGCACCCTGAGACAGTAAGTCCCACCTCTGCCTTCTGCCCTCTGTGCCGCTGCGGAGGCTTAACGGGTGCGAGCGTTCTGGTCTCTCAGAAACGTGCCTCTCACTTTTCATTGAGTTACTTTGCTGGTGTGGAGCTTGGAGCTTTTTGCGTGTGTGTGCATGGGTGTGTGCGGGCGTGTGTGTGCACGGGTACGTGCGGGCGTGTGTGTGCACGTTGTTGCCTGTGTGGGTGGGTGTGCGCGTGCGTGTGCGTGTGCCTGTGTGTTGAGCACGCACCCACGGGCACGGGAGCATGGCCGCCTGGTCGCCGGGCACAGCTCCGCTCATGCACGTCTGACGAGTGCTGATGTTATTGAGAGGAACATCCCCACGTGGCCACGTGGGAGCAGACACAGTCACCTCACTTCCGCCGTGACGGGGATGGGGCACTGGGCAATGGGCCGGGTGGGGCTTCACGTCTGGGAGCTGGAGCCCTGTCTCAGTTTGGGTTCTGCCGACTGTGCCCCAGAGCCGGGCTCGGAGGCTGGCGGAGGGGCAGCCACTCATCAGATGGCCCCAGGGCTCTGCGCACGACCCTCCGCAGACCTCCCTCAGCTGCCCGAGCGGACAGCTGCAAAACGAGAGCCGAGATGATCTGGTCGGTGACCCAGGGCTGGAGGACAAGTGCTTCCTTCTCTTCTGTGGATGGAAGGGCATAAATGACTCTCTGGGCACCTGAAGTGCCCCCCACCCTCCCACCGCTGTTTGGAGGGAAACCAAACCAAGATAATCAAAGGACTTGCCTAGGCCTGAGACTCACTGGCAGAGTTTGCAGAGGACAAAGCCTCAAGCTGTTGGTTATCTGGTATTCACATAGTCCGCGCTCAACCTAGAGTTCAGAGCTGTTTGCAAGCCCTGTTGGGGTCTAGGAGTCTACTCCACATCTTGGGGCCGTGTGGGAGGAGGGTGGCACACAGGCCTCGTGAGAGCCCGCTCCGGGGGGGGTCCCAGGGGCTCCAGGTCAGTCTCCATGGTCCCCAAGGTCGAAGCCGACAGTGTCAGCTCCCAGCCTCTCTGCCTAGAGGAGAAAAGAGCTAAGAACAGAGAATTCACAAAATGGCCTGGGGCTAGCCGAAGATGACCAGCGCAGGCAGAATGCACCGGTCAGCAGGGCTTTCAGAGATGTCCAGGGCCCCGTCAGGCCCCCTGGGCATGTGGGCAAGGAGGTGCCCTGTCCAGACCCCCTTCCAGTCAGGGCTGGCTGGGAGGGCTGTTGGCAGGCCGTCACCTCCTTCAGGGTCAGCCTCGGCTGCATGCCTGTCCCCAGGCGACTGGCTGTGGGTCCTCCAGCAGAGCACGCAGCCCAGACACTCTCGCAGGCCGGCCGGGCTGGGCCTCCGCCTTGGACCTCCCTCCCAGTCCGTCCTCAGGCTGGACCCCGCAAACCGTTTCAGCAGCGCAGCCGGGGGGCCAGGGCTCGGACTGTAGAGAGGAGGCTGCATTGATAAGGTCAAGGACTTGGTGGGGGTGGGGTGCATAGCACGGAGCAGAGACAGATGGGAAAATGCCCGGGGTGGGGGAGGGGGGCAGGGTCAGTGCCTGGGGAGCCTGGGCAGACCTCTGGGTGGATTCCTGAGCAGGACGACATGCAGGGAGGAACCCGGGGCAGCCGTCACCACCTTGCTCTCCAGGTGGCACACAGCAGGCCCAGCGCTGGGCGCCGAGTAACTCCGGAGAGGGCTTTCCAGCTGTGAGACGTTCAGCCCCGCAATAGGCCGGACGAGCAGTCGGTAAGGAGAGTGTCCTTCTGCCCCCGGGGCACTGTCACCAGCACTGGCAGATGGGTGCCCCTGTGGTGCCCCACGTTGGTCTCTGGAAGAAGGCGGGGTGCCTTGTAGCAGGGAGGAGAACCTCCGGGAGCCACTCCCCCCCTGAGCGTGCCTGCGAGTGTCTCGGCGAAGATTCACTGCAAGGAGAGGCTCGGTATTGATAAGAGGAAAACAAACAACCCCCAGAAAATTCCAAGGAACGGATATGCAAGGTGATGTCACACAGAGGAAATGAGACTGCAGCCCGGAGAAAGATGCCCAGCCGACTGCCCACACGCCCCCGCACGCCCGAGCCAGGAGGTCACGCTCGCTTCATAGGCCTGATGACTCGGTAGCAGTTACATGGCCAGAAAGTCGTTATCTAGTAGAAGTGCATGTGGTCAGATACAGGTGAAATGCCTCCATGTCTGGGATGTGTTCTGAGCCAGATGGGGGAGCTAGACAGAAGACAGTAAAAAGTCGACAATCAGGAGTGTATTTTGGTTTATTGTTCTGTTCTCTGGACTTTGGTGTATGCTTGAGATTTTCCTTAATATGAGTTTAAAAATGAAAAAAGAACAGCATGCATGTCTGGTGAGAATGTGGGGAACCGGTTCCCTCAGACAGTGTGGGACACGTGACTCAGAGTTTTGGGAGAGCGATCTAGCAATTTTAAGCACATACGTAAAAACACAGGTATGCTTCGGGACAGAACCCCACTCTGGGTAACTTGTCCTGCGGAAAGCGCGGCGTTGGTGCCTGAGGACGTGCACACGAGGAGGGTTAGAGGGTGGCCCAGGCAGAGTCGGGTGTTACGGGGGCAGATGGGGGATGTGTGCTGAGTGGTTCAGTCAGATGGCCAGCCATGATGCCAATACTCAACCCTTGTGGGCGAAGTGTCCCCCCGGGACAATTCAGCATGTTAGAGTCCTGACCCTCGGCCCCTGAGAGTGTGACCGTATTTCGAAGTAGAGCCTTTATTTATTTTTATTTTATTTTATTTATTTGACTGAGAGAGAGAGAGAAAGCACAGGCAGGGGGAGCGGGAGAGGGAGAAGCAGGCTCTCCGCCGAGCAGGGAGCCCGACGTGGGGCTCGATCCCAGGACCCCGGGATCATGACCTGTGCCGAAGGCAGACGCTTAACCGACCAACCACCCTAACCCCATTTTTATAAGAATAAATAACAGCAAAGATCCCCTCCCCATGTGTGCAGACACACGCACGTGCTGGTGGGGAGCGTGTGTTCAGCTCAAATCAGGCCCCTACTATATTGTCAGCCCTGACAGAGGTGGGGGCTTACTGGTAAGAGCATCCACTTTCCTTTCTATTTTGTGCCTTGCCTCACAATGAGCACGAAATACAGGCAGCAATCGTCTGAGACTCACAAAGAAAAAAAATGAGAGAGAGACACCCATGAAAGAAAAAGATTCTGGACCATGTATCAGGAGACTGGGTTCAATGGAGATTGTAAATTTCCAGACATTTCCAGAAATCCTACATAAAACTGCCTTCAAAAAAAAAAACACATTTAGTAAGCATAGAAAGTGGGAATTTAGGGAAAAAGTCAAACTCTTTTGCGGAGGTTTCTTTCAGACATAAAGTGAGTCGATGTTCATTGTCTAGGACCACGACACTGTTATTTATAAGTAAGTTTCCCCACAGACTTATCATATTTTTCTCTTTCAATAGAAAAGGACATTTTCTGGTAGTTCCATAGAGAATCTCAAGGTCACAGACCTGAGGGGGACGGAGCTCTAACCCCGGACCCAGGACAGATCTCGTTCCCCCTGAAGCCCCTGCGCACCAGCCGAGCCTGGAAGTCTCCAGTTCCCTCTCCTGCCGGAATGAATCCTCACGCCATGTTCCAGGCTCGTCCAGAAGCGGCCCCCAGGCCGAGGAGGGCCGAGCACGCTCCCTTCCCTGGGAGGGGTGACAGGACCCAGAGACAGACCAGAACGTGCGCTGCTGCGGGGTACTTACCGCCTGGCTTCCCTCTTTGTTCACGCGCTGTAATAGGACACTGTGATCATCATTACAGCATCCTCCCAGTGCGTAATTGTTTGAAATCATTTTAAGAGAATAAAGGACCCAGACACAATATAGAGCGACCACATGCCAAGCAATGAAATCAAAATTTTATAATTCAAAATATTTCAGTGTCTTTAGAAAAACATTTTAGGTGGGTGGGGGGGGAGAAGATGCTATATTTTCATGTATTTCTAGCATTTATATCTTTTATTTTTTCATTTATTTTAAAGATTTTATTTATTTGACAGAGAGAGACCCAGCGAGAGAGGGAACACAAGCAGGGGGAGTGGGAGAGGGAGAAGCAGGCTTCCCGCGGAGCAGGGAGCCCGACGCGGGGCTCGATCCCAGGACCCCGGGACCATGACCTGAGCCAAATCAGACGCTTAACGTAGGTGCCCCTATGTCCAGTTTTAGACTCAACTTCACCCATGGTTGGTTTGTTACTCTCTAGAAGTAATTAGGCAATTAATTTGGTCTCAGTGTTTCCATTTCGAAGTCAGGCATGGATTACTACTACCTGTGGTTGCCCCGCAAAAGAGATGTCAGGAGAATACCCGTTATTCTTACTCATTGTAATCAAGGGACTGAAACTCTAGGGCAGATTTCGTCTATCTCTGTATTCACTGTGCCCAGAATAGGGGTCCCAGGAAACACCTGTTGTATGAAGGAATGAATGAGCAAATGAGAACAGGATTGAGTTCTTTAAAGGTCTGCAATGCCGTGTTGTTTGTCCATGCACCCATTCAGCCAGCGAGGGGAGAAACGGCCCCCCAGCACCCACCGCGGTGCTGGCACGTGGCGGGGGGGGCACTCGTTAAACAGCTGCTGGATGGGTGAACGTCACAAATCCAAGTTGTGATTGTTGACCTCAACCGGCTCCTACCCCTCGTGGGCGTCCCTGACATCTGGAAGAAGACACGGAGGTACACGCACTCCGGGGCCACGTCTGGGCTTTTTACAAAAAATAGGGTTTTTTGCTTGTTAGTTTATTTACTTGTTTTTTATTGCAGTATAGTTGACACAGAATGTTCCATTAGTTTCAGGTGTGCAACCGAGTGACTCACAGGTCTATACAGCACGCTGTGCTCACCACAAGTGCGCCCCCATCCGTCAGCACACGACACTGTTACCCCACCAGGGCCCAGATTCCCTCTGCTGCGCCTTTCATCCCCGGGACTCGTCCGTCCGTAACTGGAAGCCTGTCTCTCCCACAGCCCTTCACCCACTTTGCCCATCTCCCCACACCCTCCTTCCCTCGGGCGGCCGTCAGTTTGTTCTCTGTATTTACGGGTCTGTTTCTGCTCTGTGCTTGTGTGTCTGATTGGTTTTAGATTCCTCATATAAGTAAAGTCACGTGAAATCTGTCTATCTCTGTCTGACTTATCTCACTTAGCGTAATAGCCTCTGGGTCCACCCGTGTTGTCTCAAATGGCACAATCTCATCCTTTTTATGGCTGTGTAATATTCCTGTGTGTGTGTGTGTGTGTGTGTGTGTGTGTGTGTGTACCACATCTTCCTTATCCATTTATCTATGGATGGACACTTGGGCTGCTTCCATATCTTGGCTACTATAAATGATGCTGCAGTGAACATGGGGGACCTGGGGCTTCTTTCTTACAACCCAGCCCTGAGAAGAGGCTCCTTTGGGAGGAAGATCAGCTCCTGAGCACCCATGTCCTCTCATCCTCTGGGACTTGGTGTGCAGACCACCCTTCGCCCCAAATGCCCTGTCTCACTTCCTCCAACTTGACTCAGTTGCCCCTCCTCTGGTGGCTTTCTGCACATGCCAGTGGCACGGGGACAGGGACTGAGCCAGCTGGCGGCCCAGCCCTCAAAGCACGTTCATGCATGGGGTGGAGTCTACCTCTTCTGAGCCAGCCCCCTCCACAGACTGGTGACATCTTCCCGGGACAAGGTATGGGTGCAGTGAGGACTGAATTGGACACAGAGACCTGGGGTATGCACTCTGCCCCACTGTGCCTCAGTCTCCCCAGGGCCACGTGATGAGTGATTCAAAGCGTCGGTGGAGAGGATGCACAGAGGGCTTTCAGGCTGTGAGGACCCAAGAGGTGTAAACGCCTCCGTCTGCCTTTGCCCTACCCTGTGCCAGGAAGTGCTCACCTTTTCAAAACCTTGTTGTGGGTCTCAGCATGTCTGCTTCTCGCCCCACTCCTGCGGCACGGGCAAGAATTATTGCCCCGCCTGATGGGCGAGGAGGGTCCAGAAGGGACAAGTGACTTGGTTGAGCTCCAACACTTGGTGGCAGAACCGGATTTGGACCCAAAGCTCCGCTGTCCATCCTCATTTGGGCGCCTCTGCCTTCTGCAAGATTCCCTCGTGGTGCTCATCTGCACTCTTGCAGCAACCCTGATGACAGGGACGATGATGATGGTGGCTAACGTGTATCGAGCCCTTGTATTGTAGCCAGACCCGACACTCATATGATTTCTTTCCATCCTGACAGCAGCCTGATGGGGCTGGTATTCTTATGATAACCCCCTGTCACAGACAGGTAAACTGAGGCTTAGCGGGCCTGAGCCGCTCCCTCTGTCACCCTGTCTGCACGAGGCAGGGCCAGCCCCAGCTGCTCCCTGGCTGTGACAGTGTGGTTTGATGGGCAGGGCCACCCTGGGGACTGACAGTGGGTTTTAGGGCACATGTTGAATACTGTCCCCTACAGGGAATGGACCAAAGCACCCCCAGCCTCTCCAGCCTAGCGCGTGTGGTGGGGTAGCACTGAGGGCTCTCAGCAACAGTGGGTGGGCCCCACTTTGGGGCCGAATGCTGTGCCGGCTCCCTGGAGTCCTCCTTCACTGCCCTCCTCCTTGGGAAAGGTCATCCGAGTTTCTGAGAGAGGGGCTGTGGGGAGTCAGGCTCACTGCAGGGCCCAGATGGGGCTGTGACACAGGGAGAAACAGAGCAGTGGGAGGCCCGAGGCAGCCCTGGTGGGGAGCAGGTGCAGATCCAGGGCCCCAGACTGACTTCCATGCTCATGACCGAAGAGGCAGAGAGCTAATGGAGGACTCCTGGCTGGAGGCATGGGAGGTGACTAGAGGGTGTCTCTGGGTTCTCCATGATTTGGAGGTGTGCCCCCCAAGATGTCCATGGTCGGATCCGCAAAACTGTGGATATGGTCCCGTATGTGGCAGAGGGGACTTCGCAGATGCGGTTAGGACCCTGCATGGGAAGAGTGCCCCGGGTCATCCGGGGGGGCCCATCTGGTCACAAGGGTCCTTGAAAGTGCAGAGGCTTTCCCAGCTCTCGTCCGAAGGAGATGTGACCGTGGAAGAGGGTCCGATGGGCACAATGTTGCCAGCTTGGAAGAAGGAGGAAGGGCCACCAGCCAGAGTGTGGGCGCCTGTAGGAGCCGGAAAAGGTAAGGAAATGGATTCTCCCCTGGAGTCTCCAGGAGGAGCCAGCCCTGCAGACACTTGACTTTAGCCCAGCGAGACCCATATCAGCCTTCTGACCTAAGAAGTATGAGACAACAAATCTGTGTTGTTTCCAGCCAGCCTGATAGAGAACAGAACCCAAAGCCCAGAACTGGTTCCTGTGTCTTCCCCGAGGCTCCAGAGTTTGGTGAAGGTTTGCATTAGGATTCGCCGTGATTACAGAGGAAGGGAGTCAGGTGAGAAAGTTGGTCTCTCCTAAGGCAATGTAACTTAGAACAATTACTAGCCTTCCTCCGGAACAGGGGAGCGCAGGCGGGTGGACGACCCGCTCAGGTCTCTCCAGCGCCTAGTTCCTGGAGTCGGCACACGGAGAGATGCTATCTGAGCAATTTCCTCTGCACACACAGCTTTGTGACTCACTGGCCGGGGGGCTGGGGGCAGGCGAACCTCCACGCTCTGTGACTCCTGGTGAGTTGTGTATTCTGTCTGGACCTCCAGAATGGGGACCCACCATCCTGACCTCCCAGGGAGGGAGGCCCAAGGGCAGGCCAAGTGCAGCGGCTGGGAGTCCCTGGCGTGTTCGCAGGGCGGCTGAGTGGAGTCTGGATGCCAGAGCCCTGTCTCTGTGTCTAGACAAGGCTGATGAGATGCAGGTGAGGGCATCTGAAAGTGTGGCCAAACCAAACGAGCCCGATGTGCCCTCACCCAGTTCTGAGATTTAGAGAGATTTGGGGCACCGGAGACCAGCAGAGCAGAGCAAATCTCAGTGGCTGCAGGAATCCTCCCAACACCCACTTAGCTCTCGGTTTCTCCAAAACACCAGCTCCCAGGCTTATCAGATTCTCCTGCGGGAGGGGGGGGTGGGAAATCCTTGTTGGAAGAGGCTGTTCCGGAGACAAGGAATCACCCACACGCACGTGTGCACACACTTACATACGCAAACACACTCACACGCTCCCCCATCCAGAAACCGTCTCAAACCCTGAGCCGCCGGGACATTCACGCAGGGAGCTCCGGGCCCAAGGCTGCAAGTGGTCGCCTCAGCCTGGGTGTCTTTCCTGATCTTTTCAAAGGAAGCACCCGCGCTCTTAGGCATCCGATTCCCACTCAGCTCCTGGCGCCCTGGGTTAGGTGCTGAGCGCACCGGAGTCAGGTCAGGCTCTGGGGCGAGCAGCCAGGCCGGCAGAGAGGATTGACGAGGCACAATAAGCCTGAGCACACAAGGGATGGACTTCTGCAGGGCGGCCACTGAATGGCCACACACGAAGATGTGGCTGCTCTCAGCAGTACTGCCGTTCCCCCCCGCCCCCTGCAGTCACAGCACCAACCAGAATAACGATACTCTGACCACAGACCGTTTCTGGGTGGGGCCGTCCTTAAACGCAGCAGTTAGCCGGCTTGTCTTTCATCAGTCTGAGCGTACAGACAGGGGGAAGTCCTTCCCCCATCCCAAGTAACTTCCTATCATCGTGCCTCTGGGCCTAGATTTTCACTATTAGAGGCTCATTCCTTTGGATGAGCCTTCTTTTACTCCACAGGGGTTTAGCGGGTCAACAGCATCCACACGAGGTGTTAACAGCTATGGGATCCCGAGGGGAGCTGCGGTGAGGCTGAAAGGGGCAGGAGAGCCCCTGAGAGGAGAGGAAAGTGAACCTGCCCACGTGCAGACTGATCCACCTCCACCCCACCTCCCTGTTGGTGTGCCGGGCGCTTACAAGGGGAGCGGGGCGGGGTCTCTTCCTAAAAGCAAGACACAGACATTGTGGTAACAAGTTACTATATAGGTATTTACAGTTAGAAAAAAAATTTTTTAATGAAGAATTATCCCTGTAGCAAAGAGTGCTTAAAATTATAGACTCTGGATCTAGACTGCTTGAATTTTAATCTGCCTCTTCCACTTATTGGCTGTGTGCCCTTGAGCGAGTGTCTTCACCTCTGTGTGCCCCACTTTCCTGGTCCTTCAAATCCCGTCTGATGTGTGCTTCTCATACAACTGGGCAGGGGCGGGAATCCCAGCCCTGAGCTCAGGGCCTGCTCAGGGGGCACCGGTGGTGTCTGCTGACATACATGAGTAAAACTTAGGGATGAAGGAAAGGGGGAGGGGAGGCACAGCCAGCAACACAGGTGCAAAAGCCCACAAAAATGCACAAATGACCCCTCGCAGGACACAGCCTGCTGGGGCGCTAAGCGGGACGCACACTCACACGCTCAGGTACGCACACACACCCACCTAGCTCCACCCGCGCACCGAGCGATGCCTGGTCGACGGGGACCCCGCCCCCTGCGCTCCGGCCCCCCACCGTTCCCCGCTATTCCGCTCCGGCACTTGGAGGCCTTGGCTCCGGCTCTCTCCTCCCGGATGAGCTGGGAGCCTGATTTCTCAGCTGCCTCGTGGAGGAGGTAACAGCGCCTTCCCGGAATCGTGCTGGGGAAACCCTGGAGAAGCTTGGGGGCAGTGTCTCAGCGCCTCTACCAGCCTCCCCCGCCCCCGGAAGGCTGTGCAGAGACGATGCCCTGCCCCACCTGCCGGATGACTGGGGGCGGAGGGGGGGCACCACCATCCCCTCCTCACGCTCCCTCGCCCTCCCCACGTCCTCCGGCCTCCGAGCGGGCGGTCTCTCGGCTGCCTCTCTGCCATGGGCCCTGCCTGCTCCAGGGTCTCTGGAACCGTATGAAGTTATGTGCTTGAGGAGCTGACAGCAGCCTCCGGGCTCAACTTTTGATCCGCCTGTATGCTGACATCTTCAAAACAGAATGGGTTTCCGATCCCTTGTTCCCTTAGTTGGTGGTGGCAGCTCTCCTGCAGGGGTGTGGCAGGGGCATAAACGCCGGGATGTAAGCACAGAAAGATCCAGGACGGGCACTGTCTGTCATGTCCAGGGCAACTCTCTGCCTGAAAGGGAGGGTTTGGGCACGGGGGCAGCCTCCCCTCTGCTCTCAGCCTCTGCTTCTGTTTGTCTCCCCTTCTCCTAGGCCCCCACCACCCATCCCTTTCCAGAGGCCAGCGACTCAGGTTTGGGGAAGGGGGCCTGCCGGGCTGAAGCGCAGGTCAAGGGCTCCTTCAGGACCCACATGATTGAGCCTCCCGAGGTGGCCGCTGGGCAGGTGGTGGCTGGGGTGAGCCGTGCCCTTTGATCTCGGGGCAATCACTTGGGGCTTTCTCCTGTGTCCTTGAAAGTACAGGGGACAAGGGCTGCTTCCGAAGGGCTCGGGAGACTCTTTGCTGCGTGTGGTGGTGGGAATGAGGAGGGAAGATGGGTGGGGATGGATAGATGTTGGAAGTTCCAGACCGAGGTGTCACGGGGCTGGCTCCTCCGGAAGCTGCTCTCCCCGGCATGTGGCCGGCCGGCTTCTCCCCTTGCCCTCATGGGGTCGACCCTCCGCGTGTCTGCACCCTGACCTCCTCTTCTTGTCAGGACACCCGTCAGACTAGATCAGGGCCCACCCTCCTGACCTCATTTTACTATTACTTTACTCCATATACAGTCACGTTCTCAGGTCCTGGGGGTTAGGGTTCAACATATGTACTTGGGGAGATACAATTCAGCCCCTAACATCCTTCTTTTGTGCATTTTCCAATGCAGAAAGTCTGTTAGACTCTGTCCACAGCATCAGGCAGGAGACACCAAGATGACCACCATGCAGCCTTTCTTTCCACTGGTGTCTGTAGAGAAGGGGGTGGTTAACTGGCTTTGGCAGCCATGGGAGCAGGAAGTCTGCTCAGAAGGAGCATTTTCTCTGGACTTCAAGGGAGCAAGTTTGCACAGGTGGGGGCAAACGAGAGGATATTTTGATGGAAGGATATTTTTTTTTGAAGATTTTATTTATTTATTTGACAGAGAGAGACACAGCGAGAGAGGGAACACAAGCAGGGGGAGCGGGAGAGGGAGAAGCAGGCTTCCCGCGGAGCAGGGAGCCGGATGGGGGGCTCGATCCCAGGACCCCGGGATCATGACCGGAGCCGAAGACAGATGCCCAACAACTGAGCCACTCAGGCGCCCCTGGAAGGATATTTCTTAAGCGATGGTACATGGCCTGAAGATCTTCTGGTGTCCGGGGAGCTGTGGGCGAGGGGCGCCGAGGTGGGGGGCTCTGAGTGCTGTGGGCACCAGACCAGGGTGGTGTTGTCTAGGCCAGGGGCACAAACAGAGGAATTCGTGACTTAGCTGACCGCCATGCTGGGACCCCAGGAGCTGATCTGGGGAGAGGGACGTTAAGCCCTAGCAGCCCCTGCCAGGTTAGAGAATGTGGCCAGTGGGCGAGTGTCCTCCCGCGATGCTGGCCAGGGCCTAGGGTGCAGGCCGCAGTCCCCACCCGATGGATGGGCCCCCGCGGGAGCTGCCAGCGCTGGAGCCCAGCGCCTGTCCCAGGAGCGGAAGGGACCCAGGGCGGGAGCCTGCAGCCAGACAGCCACAGCTGCCACTCTCAGTTCAAACACTGTTCTGTTTTTTGAGGAAGAGAAGGAAGAATCAAGCAACGGCGTTTGGACTTTATTGGGCAGGCAGTGGGGGGCGGTTGAAGGTTTCTGAGCAGGAGTTTCACCAACGTCCGGGGGCAGGACTCTGCACAGGGTCTTGGAAGGTGGACTGGAGGCGCAAAGGAGGGGAGCAGAGGCAGAAAAACCTGGTCACAGATCGGGATTCTTTCTCTCGAATTCAGTTGTCCCCCCATCTCCTCCGAGAGCTCTCCCCCTGGGCTTTAGGACCGGGCTCGAATTCCGGGTGGGTCCCTTGCCCTCCTCAAAGCTGCCCTTGCCAGCCCTACAAGGCCGGGGTCCTGCGGGGAGGGAAGCTGCGGGAGGGGCCGGCCGGCCTCCAGCCCTGACTTGGGCCGCCTCCACGGGGCTCCCAGAATGGTGCCAACGCCCCCCCGGGGCGTCACCTGCCTCCTCCAGCTGCCGGGAGAGCCAGGCCTGCTTTAGACTTCTGCAGTCATGCAAAGAGCTTCTGAATGTGGGAGGCTACTCCAGGCTGGATTAAAAACCTGCTGCCATGCCAGCTGGGTTCCTGGCAGAAGTGCCGGCAGCCGGCACCTGGCAGCGTCACTGAGCCGGCAGAGTCCGAGAACCTCGGTTTTCCGCAGCTCACGCGGCGGAGCCTCCAGCATTTTACAGATGTTCCCGTGTGACCTGCATTTTTGCAAGGCGATGGTGCAGAGAGTCACGTTAGATCACCTCCAGTGTGACGAGCAACCGAGGGCGTTGCTGGAAGCTCCAGGGGTAGCTGCAGTGAGGAACAACAGCCCCTTCTAGAAGCCTCCACTCAAGTCGGACAGAATCATGCTCACCTCCGCCCATCAGCCAGTCACGTCTGTGCTGATTCTCAGGCACCGAGCGGACTCGAGGGAGGGGGGGGGCCACGGACGACACCCAGGGCCCAGCACGAAGAGCAGCAAGACAGAGGAGCCGGACCCGCATGGCCTCTGGGGCACAACTGCTGCCCCCGTAGACCAGCTGCCCCTCTGGGCAGCCGGGCACACCCCCAGATGGACACACGTCCCCGGGAGTCTTCTTGCTCATCCGCCCACCAATCTCCTCAAAGCGTGGGGTCACGGTGCCCTCTGCAAATATGCATCCTTTCCCTCTGGGCGGCTGTTGGAGGTCAGTGCCGCTGTTCTCCCGACACATGAGGGAGCTGAGGCACGCCTGGGTAGGTTCCATGTCTGAGGCCACGGCTAGCGACCCGCAGAAGCAGGGCTGAGTGCCGGCCAGTGGACTCTAACCACGAGGCTAAACTGCCCTAAGCCAGGCACGGCACAAAGCTCTCAGGATGCAAACATGAGGCCCCCTAGCACTCGCCACCCAGAGAAGGAGAGACCCAGGCCTCGCCAACAGCAGGATGTGGCCAGTGCCGGAACCGGGGGTGTGCGAGTCCTAAGAGCAGGAAGAAGGCAGCAGGGGCCCTTCCCAGGCTCTGGCACCACCTCCAGAATCCGCACCCCTGATGTACCTCCTCCCACCTCCGCCTCTGCCGGGTGCCCCCCGGGCCACTGCTCAGAGGGAAACGTCGGATGTTCATGTAAAATGGGGACTTCTCCCTGGTGCACAGACAACCAAATATAGAGAGTTCAAGGAGAAAGGAGGAAGAATTACGTTCATCTCTTCTGGGAAACTCTAGAGTCCTCAGACGCCACCTGCAAGGAGTCAAGGGTCCCCAGACATGCGTTGGGGTCTGCGGGGCAGGGGGAGCCTCAGGACCTGGCAGCAGGAGGGGCCTGTTGCAGATGCACGGTGAGCCATCCCAGGAGAGTGCCTAGGGCTTGGGCAGAGCAACCTCCAGGTGGGATGGTGAGCCGAGCACTGCACGGTGAGTCTGGAGTCTTAAGCCCCAGTCCTAGCCCCTGCCATGGGATATTCAATGGGTCCTTGCCTCCTCCAGCCTCACTTTCCCCCTCTGGGAATGAAGGGGTCGGACCATCTGCTCCCGAAGGTCCCCGGAGTTGTCACACTTTGTGGTTCTGTCTCCTAGAGCACCTGTGAGCGAGCATGAGGTCTGCCCCCGTCCTGCCTCTGCGTACCTCCCGGTATCTCTGGATGGCGTCACGGTCTCCTGCCTTCCCTAAGGCTCCATGCGTACTGTTCCCAGGGCTGGGGGTACCCAAGCATTCTGCACGGGTGGCTTAAAACAACAGACATTAATTCCCTCATGTCTGGAGGCCAGAAACCCAAGAGCAAGGTCTCGGCAGGGCCGGCTCCTTCGGAGGCTGTGGGGGAGAGTCTGTCCCAGCTTCCCTCCCCGCTCTGCTCCGCCGGCCACCACCCAGCCTCTGCCTCGTGCCCACGTGAACTTCTCCCGTGTGTCTGCGTCCAGATTCCCTCTTTTCAACAGCGTGAGGGGCCCGGTCTACCCTGGGAAGACCTCGTCTTTACTAAGTCCGTCTGCAATGACCCCGTTGTTACCGAAGGGCAGGTTCTGGGGCTCTGGTGGGAAGGACCGCAGCGGGTTTTTGTGGAACATGATTGAACTCACCAATTTGTTTTCTCAAATTTAAAATGTGGAAATCATTATCTGCCTCACAGGCTTTTGGGGAGAATTAAATGATTAATGCACATGAGGTCCTTTGCACCAGGGCCTGGCACATAGTAAGCACTAAATAAACACTATCTATTAGTGCTGTCATCTTGTGAAACGCTTTACGAGGTTCTGCACCAAATCAACGGGAGGTCGGGGTGAGGTGAATGGCTGTTACCAGGCCATGGAGGTCAGCATGGCCTAAATCTGGACTCAGGCCTGGCCAGGCGTCCCGGGCTCTAAGACAGCAAAACCTCAAAACCCACGTTCATTCTCGTTTCCGAGGTGGCTCGGTAACTGTTCCAGGACCTACAAGCCCGGGAGACAATTGTCTGTGAGGACGTGTCTGCAGGCTTGCTTGGGGGGGTGGTTGCTCCTATTCGTGCCGTTTGCTGGTTTCCGTGGTAGGAATACTCCCACCATGGCCCATGGTCAGTTGGGCGTCTGACTCTGGATTTCAGCTCAGGTCATGATCTCGGGGTCGTGAGAGATCCCTGCATCTGGCTCCACGCTCCTCGGGGAGTCTGCCTGAGATTCTCTCTCTCCCTCTGTCCCTTTCTCTGAAATGAATAAATAAATCGGAAGGAAGGAAGGACGGAAGGAAGGAAGGAAGGAAGGAAGGAAGGAAGAGGCCATCTAACAAAGAGGCTGCCTTGTTTAGGCAGACGTTACTTCTCCCCGTTTGCACCAGCAACACCAGTGCAGACTCTGGGCAGGTGGAGAGAACCGGTGTCACCACACAGAGCTGACACCAAGTGAGCCCACAGCTGTGCGTAGCCAGTGGAGCAGGGCCTGAGGCCGTGCTCTGCGCCCTTGGCCCCCGGGAGACAGAGGACGGTGGTCCCACGGGAAGTGCAAGGGACACATTCCCTGCATCACTGGCTCTGGGCTCACTGGGGTCTTAGAAGGCAGAAGTCGAGTCCTCGAAGCAGTGCTGACGTGGAGGCGGAAGCCTCGTTTGGTTTTGGTGCTTGCTGGCGCCGTGGTCTTGGACAGATTGCTACATTTGTCCAAGCCTCAGGCACCACATCTGTAAAATAGGGAGATGACAGGTGACCAGCCGCCCCCGGGGCTGCTGTGACGAGAGCCCTCAGAAAGCACTGCACTTGCAGGAGGCGCTGGTCCCGGGCGCCACCCTGTCTCCAGGCACTGGCACCTGCTCACGGCCGGGCCGCGGTCTCCCCGCAACCTCCCCGGGCCCTCCCCGCGGCTCCGCGCCACACTGCTCTGGCTTCTTTCTGCAGCTGCTGTCCACCGGGCTGTGCTCACCTCCTCCCGGGCAGGCATTCTTGGCGGGACTCCCTTCCTAAAGCGAAATGCTGACGGCATCATCTGCCCCCTCGGAAGCCTCCCTGCTGCCTTCTTGCTCACAGGATAAGATCCCAGCCCACAGCCACGTGTCCACAAACGGGCTCTGCGCTCGCCCCCACCAAGCCCTGCCCTCTGACCTCCGAGCAGCTCCGTGAGCATGGCAGGGTGGCCCCGACCCCGTGCCTCTGTGGTTGCTCTTCCTTCGGACCAGATGCCCTTCCTCACCTTATCCACCTCTCCAAGCTCCAGCTCACGCGGACGACCCCGGCCGGAGGGGGCGCTCCTCCCCACCCGGCTCAGGCACCGCACCCGCTCCAGCCTGGTAACCTGCTCATCTTCACACCTGTGCGGTCTGTGGGGTCCCCTGGGGCAAGGCCATGCTGGCCCTTCGGCAGCCGGAGAAAGCCGGGGGAACCGGAGGCACCCAACCCCAGGCTTAGACCTAAATTAAAAGCCTAGCCAAGTGGGAAAGCCTTCCGGGAGGGTTCTCATCGAGCGTGCTGGCCCCGGGGGGCAGCAGGGACCCTCGGCGGGTGCCCCCACCCTCTGCCCAGCCAGGGAGCCACGTGGCGCCCCTCGCTGCTTCATGGCCGCCTGCTCCGTGGCCGCCAGCTCCGTGGCGTGTGCCAGTGTGGAAACACTCAGACGCGGGGATCGTTGTTCTCGTCGAGCTAAAATCAAATACTGGAAATTCAAAGCGGCAGTCGGAGGAACAAAGGGGTTCCCACAAGCAGGCCACGCAGCGTCTGGGGAGAAAGGGGAGCTGGGCTGAGTCTCCGTGTCCTCGGGCAAGGTTGCTGCCATGCTGTCATCTGTCCACACCCGCCGGTGAGCGCTCTTCCAAGCTGGGTTCTGAGGTGGGAGCCTCAAGCACTCACACACCCCACTTACTGGAGCCGAAACCTTGTCAGTGGAAAGCATGTGCTGAGGGTCATGCCAGCTCCCCCAACCCGCCTGAACCTCCCCCCGAGGCAGTGCGGTTCCCAGCCGTGGGGGAAGCAAAGCCGGAGCGTTGTTTCTAGAAACACGATCCTGGGCACCTGGGCAAGGGTGGGCGCTAAAGCGCGCCTGCGTCCCCGGCGGCCCGTGGCCAGGCTCACAGCCTTGGCTGCCCAGCGGCCTCTCCTTCTTGGGGCTCGGCGGCCCCTCCACGGTCTCCCCGCGTTCTCCCCGCGGTCCTCGAGCGGCAGAGCGCTGCGCGTTGCGGGTGAAAGGCTGGCGAGCCTACCGCCCCCCCTCCCCCCGGGCCGGGCTCCAAGGAGGCAGAGGAGGACCAGGCAGCCTCCCTCCTGGCACCCCGACCTCTGCCCCTGGTGGAAGCCACCGGGGATTCCTTCCTTCAGGGTACTGATACCAAGGTCACCTGGACGGCATCGGAAGACAACACTGTGCTTTTCCAGAAGCAAGTCTGGAAAACGCGTTTCAAACCCAGTCTGTGCAAAAATTGTGTTTCCCTCATTGTCTCAGATCGGGTCCCGAAAGGCTGCCTCTGGGAGAAGCACCAGCTCTCCCGTCGCTGGCAAGATGGGGGCACAGCCCCTCCATCACTCCTGGGTGACTGCCGGGCTTCTCCGCAAAGCAATTAATTTGGTATCTAAGGAAGTGTGGTCCGTGCTGCTAGGGCGGTGGGCACAAAATGGAGATTCTCAAGGAAGCCTCATCCCTTTAAAATTAAATTTTAAATGATTTCTTCTCCCAGCTTTCAAAGCCCAGCCCGACTCCTGCGGCAGCACAGGGCTGTGTGTTTGTACTTTCTACGGAAAACAAGCGTATTCATTTCACTCTGCCTTCTGAGCAGTGGCCGATGCGTCTTCCCTCCCGACTTTCCACGTGTGTTTATTTTTTGAGTATGTTTGTAGTTCTACACTTCTTCCCAGTGTTTAGAACGGAAATTCCAAAAGCCTGACAGAATCACACAGTGCCCTCGTTTCTGATTCTGAGCGCCCTTCTCAAAGACGAGGAGCCTCTGCCTGCTGTAGTCCGCGAGCCAGCGCGGTCTCTGGGCTTCTCGTGGCCCGTGGTGCTCCGGCCTGTTCTTCCCTCCCCGGTGGGGGGGGGGGCCCTGCAAGACCGCGGGAGAAGACCCTCCCCCCAGGAGGGGGGAGGTCCCAGCGGCAGCCACTAGCCAAGGAAGAGTCTGGGGTGGGGGCCCCCAAGGTTTCTTAGCTCTCACCCTGAGATCTAAAAACACCATGCTTCCTCAAGCACCTCAATTGGCCACCAGGTCTGATAGGAAAAAGGAGAGGCCGGGAGACACGGGGGTCTCCAGATGGCTGGCACACCCGGCCACCCCTCCCGCCCAGGCTGGGACGTGTCTGACTCCAGGCAGTAGGCACACGGGCTTCTCCAGCCGCAGGGTTTTGTCTACAGCTTTAGAACCGGTGGCTGGGAAGGAGGATGCATTATTAATCCTGCGTCCCAGGCTGTGCGTATGGAGAGGCCCTCTCCGACATCTTCAATACTCGGGCAGCCTTGGGCCGTTGCAGAGGCAGGACTGTGAGCGGTGGGAGGGGACACCGGCGGTGCCCACACGCTCCCCTCCCACGCGGCAGGGAGAGGGGGGTCCCACGCATGTTTTTGTGAAATTGGAAAATATATCGCTTTATGCCTTTCACTCTGCAGTATTTTTCAAGAGCTTTCATACTGTGATCTTTTATATTTAATGATTTCCCGTTCACACATAGACAATTTGTGACAATTCGCCCAGTGTTCTCAAGAAATAATGTGGAACAATGTTTAATCTGAACGTCACTGCCATTTCCAGGTCCATCGACGCCGACCTCCCCACCCCGGCCCCCCGCCACCATCCTTGGTGCTCTGTGCAAGTCAGTGAGAAGGTGGCTGTCTGTGCCTTGGGGTCTGCACATCCGTGTCGGTTACAGGCCAGGTAGCGCTAAGCACCGTGTGCTGCCACGGCTGGTACCCCAAGCTTTCAGCCACGGCGTTTCTGTGGAGCTTTCCCTTCTAATTTCACAGCCAGAATACAATACAGAGGTCAACTGGAGAGTCTGGGCTTCCCTGGCTTCGTTCAGAGAGCGTGTCACTAGCTGTTCACGTGGGAAGGGGTGACGTCGCCTGTGACCACCCCAGGACACTGGTGTTCCGCTCTCCTCAACCATCGGGCACCTTCACTTTGCGGCGCCCCCCTCTGGCCACAGATCGCCTCCCCCGAGCTGCTTCGGAACCGGGGGTGGTGGGGGAGACCCAGGCTCCGTTCTGGGTGGCATGCCTCCCGCAGGCTGGACCCCGCATCCCGCATGGCGGGCCTGCGATGGCGGTAATGAGGGTGGTGACATGCCAACTGGGAGCAAGAGTGGAGCCGTGTGGGTGGACAGAGGCCCCTGGCCTGGGCCGGAGCTCCTGCTTGTTGGCTTTCTCGGCATAAGTCGTGGATGGTTGTTTACGCAGCTGGGCTGTATTGACAGCCAGGGGGTGCCCGCCAGGACTTACCTCTGTTTGCCCATCGGGGACCAAGGTGTGGTTAGGTGCGGCAGCTGCCCCATCATGGAGGAGGGGGACCTGGTCCTACAACCTCGGAGCTGGGTTGTTCCCACGCGCCCTGCCCCTCTCTGCAGGCTCTGTGCAATCAGGTGGGGCAAGTACACATTTCCTCCTCCTGGTCTGTCCCCTCTCCTCGAGGTTCAGGTGCTCGCCCCCATGCCACGGGTGGGGACCACTCCCTGCTGCGGCCAGCCCAGGTGTTGACACTTCCATCATTTCCACGGGTCACCTCTCTCCCCTTGGGGACGAGACTGACACTTCTTGCAAGCTGATCATAAACGTAGAGTCATTTAGGAAGCACACTGTGTTTAGGATGAAGCCCCAGATCTTTCACCGGCCCTCTTCTTGTTTTCCAAGCAACAATCACTGCCCACCTGTCCCTCGGCCTCCAGCCAGAATGGGTGTCCTTGAGGTGTGCCTACGGGCCGTCCTGTCTTCCCCCACCTGCCCTGGGTCACCAGATAGCTCCTTCAGTGGCCTGAGTCTCGGCTCACCGGCGTTCGGGCGATCCCTCCCTGATCTCAGACCAGGTGGATGCTGGTGGAGTCCCCCCAGGCTCACGCTACATCTGAAGTCCACAGCCCTGGAAGCGAGCCCCTCCCAGCCCCACAACGTACTCAGCAGCCTCATCGACTTCCTTCTGGAGGCCCCATTGCATCAGGGGCTGGCTTGTCTATGAAGGAGAAGGGGTGTCACAGAGGTCCCCCTGCCAGAGACCGCACCCAGACAGAGGATGCATGGCCTAGAAGAGGAGGGTTGGCAGGCTTTGACATCAAAAAACCAGATTTAACTTCTGGCTCCGTGCCTTACTGGCTGGTGACCTGCCTCCAATGATCTGACCTCTTGGGCCTCAGTTTCCTTGCTGTGACATGGGGAAGGAGTTACCCTACAGCGCTGTGAGGGTACCTTACAGGCACCGCTCCCTCCCTGCTCCCACCGGGCCCAGCAAGGAAGCAGCATGGCCTCAGGGGTGAGGGCCTCCCCTCCCCCCTCCCGCAGAGGAGGGGCAGTGCCACAGCTCCTGCAAAGTAGTGAAGGCAATCTGTAACCAGGAAATGGGGGGGCTCTGCACAGTGGGGGGGATCTTTCCTCCCTGGCCGCTGACCATGTTTGGCCTCCTCGAGTCAGCAAGATGGGGGCAGCGAAATGTCTGGTTCGGGGGAACCACCCAGACACCTGTGCTGGGGACCGGGAGAGAGGCGGGCCCAAGCTGGGAGGGAGGGGCGCCGCGCAGGAGGCCTGTCACCCACCAGACTCCTGTGAGGGCAAGGCTGGCTGTCTGAAGCGCGGGGAGAGAGCACACGCAGGGAGAGGAGAGGGTTTCCCCAGCCAGTGCCTGGCAGGTCCTGCACGCCCCCAGGAAGGCCCGGCTTCGCGGAGCTCCCACGGCACCTGCACCGGCCACGGGGCTCACAGCCACGCACGGGCCCTACCCTTCTCGTACTGTTTCCTGTGGGATGCATCTGTGTTCCTCACTCGACTGCCAACTTTGGGGGCAGGACTCATTAGCACAAACGTGTGGGTTGGTGAAATCAGTAAGTGTGGGAGAGGCAGACGAGGAATAGTCCAGGGGTACCGGTAACTCCCTGGACCACTGAGAACTCCAGTGTCTTTTTTTAGAGACTACAGGGTTGCTTGGAGGAGAGTCTGATTCTTTATCCAGGGGCAATGGGGGACACGCCCCCTGGTACTCTGGCGTTTGTATTCCCCTTTGATCAGAATTTTCCCTCAGGAGGGCTGGCCACCCTCTCCTATCTGGTCCTACATTACCCCTCATCCAGCAGCCACATAGCCCAGGACCCCCAGACCAAAGGCCTCTCCAAGACCACAGCTGCACCCCAAGAACGCACTGCCCTTCGGGGACAGGGGCTACACAAACGAGCTGGGGAATTGGTACAGCAATCCCACGGGACTCAAGCACTCGGAGGAAGGTACAGCCCTGTACAGATATATGAAATATCAAATATTTGGAGCTAAAGGGATCTTTAAATCAGCTAATTTAAAACACCCTTTGACAAAACAGGACATCTAAAAGGCTTTAACCGACAAAAACTCAAGCGGTCTGACCCCTGGCCAGTTCTCTTTTCTCTGTTCAGGGACAAAAGGCTGTGTTTTGGTCTAAGCAACCAGAACCTTCTGCCCCAGGCTTACCTTTTTTGTGAGTATGTCCTGGCAGAGGGCTCACTTTAATGACAACAAATGTCTGCCTTTGTACTCTGCCTACACTTTTCAAGGTGCCTTCCACTGGCCCTGTTGGGACGGTCTCAACAGCCCCACGGAATTGGCTTGGGTAGCTTCCTTCTACACATGAAAGAACAGCCTGCCTTAGAGATGACATTGAGGGGATGTACCGCCCCAAACCTTGCATGCCTAGATACTGGCAGAGTCAGGACTCCAACCAGATGCCCCTCGCCCAGTCCCAGGCTCCTTCTGACACAGCACCGCAAATCCTGCAGGATACCCCTGTGCTGATGGCCTTGGATGTGCCCTGATCCATGCACAATGTGCAGACTGTCCCCCAAATGACCTACAGTGCACCGTCTCCAAGAGTGGAGGGTGAGCAGAGGTGTTCATTGACAGCCCAGCCGAGCGGTCTGCCCAAGGATCAAAGCTGGCCTTGGATTGGGATAACCCCTCATCCCCGGTAGCAGGGCCAACACGTCCACCGGCCTGATGTTCCCTACCCCTCTACATGTCTGTGTCCTCCTCTAGAGCACGAGGGAATGAAAGGGCTGCCCTTACAGACTGGTTGTGAGGACTAAATGAGTTCATGTGTGATATGTGTAGATCAGCGTCCGGACCGTAGTACCCACTGCCTGGGTGTTGGCGTTACGATGGCATGGTATTTCTTCAGACATGCATTCGCTCAGCGCTTATACTGTGTGCGCCCCGGCCTCATCATTCCTACTATTGAATTGGTGCAAAGGTCAAGGAAACCGTGAGCGTTAAGGTGTTGGCAGGGAACGGGGGAGCATCTGCCTCCTGCAGAGGCTGATGGAGCAGCCAGCTCCCTGGGAGGCCGAGATGCCCCACCCGAGCTCAGAACATCACCGTGGCCTGAGGCATCAGCCTGTGGTTTGGGGCTGACTCACAGCTTAACTCCAGCCACTGGCCCCACGGATCAGGGACCGGGGCGCAGAAGTGCCCACAGAGAAGTCACAGTCGGCTGGTGCACCTGCTCCCACCTGTAACACCACCCTCCCATGGCAGGATACAAACCCCAGCGCACACACGCTGGGATCCTGGATGTTCTGGGCTGGGGGTCACTTTCCAGGTTTTAATCCACATGTCTTCCTCCTCTTTCCCCCCCATATAGGAAACTGAGGTAGAAAAACACATGTTTGGATCGATGCTACTGGAAATCATGTCTTCTTGGAACAGGACTTCCAGGCAAAGGGGCTTAAATCAGTACAGTGTTTCCTGTATCCCCATCGAGAGAGAGGTGGCCAGATATGCATTCACTTGCATTAATTAAGCACCTACTGTACACGGCCTGTGAAAGCCCCTCTCAGCCCGGGGATGCAGAAACAAAGGCATAGCATCAAGATTTTATATGTGCAAGGATGGCACAGTAGAGTCCGTGTAGTGACAGACCTCAGTCCTGGGTGTTACAGGAAGCCGGAGGATGGACACCCTTCCTAGCCTGGGATTAGGGAGAAGTTGGGGAACAGTGCAGGGAATGGCATCCAGGGGGAGGAGGTTAGCTTTGGTTTATAATAGATTCTGAGATCTTAGAGTTGAAAGGGATCAGGTGCTCAGGGATTTTTGACACAAAACAAAAGAAAACAGAACAAAAAACAAAAGTAGGGACTCTGGAAGAAGTGGGAGAAGTAAGTCACAGGTAGCTCTGCTCTGCCTGGTCCCCGGGCGCCTGGGCTCACCGTGGGTGCTCCTGTCCCTGGGGCTTTGAGGGAGCCGGTCACTGCGTGAATTACCTAGTAGGGGCAGGTTTCAGGTGGCAGACACCCAAAGCTAAGCCAGCGGGGTCTCTACCTTGACGCTGGCTAGAACCACCCGAACAGCTTCAGAACGTTCCCCAGGCGGCTGTCACAGGCGGCCAGGGCTGAGAGCCACAAAGCTTTGTGCACAGAACTGTATGGCCTGGGTCTTGTTTGATGGGCAGCCCTGCTGGGTGCTTAGAATCGAGGATGGTTTTCCCCATTTCACAGCAGATTCATGGAGGCCCAGTGAGGTGCCAAACATTGTTGATGGGGCAGGAGAGGCCTGGAGTTAAGCTTGCCAGTGTAGCACCTGCTCCTTCACTGGCCCAAGGTCCTGCCACGTGCTGACCCGCGCACAGTCACAGACTCAGTGGAGCTGTTGCCAAGTGTATGGTTTTCGGGTGCCCTGGAGCCCCTCACTTCGGAGGGTGCCACGGAGCCCCAAGTCTCCTGGGGATGAGCTGTTTTGTCACCAACCCCTCGGGGGAACTGCAAATGTCAGCCCCCATGCTTAGTCCCTGCTCCATCTGGACTCTAGCTCAGGGTGGGTGAGGGGTGGGGTGAGCCCAAGAGGGGCAAGGACCCCAAGAGCATCCCTGGGCTACACAGGGGTCTGCCGGGGAGGAAGGAGAGCTAGCAAAAGTCCCCACCTTGCTCCTAAACCCTGGCTCCTCAGGAGCAGAGAGGGGACGTGCCAGATTCCCCATGCGGTGTGGCTTCTCCGGCCTGCTGTCCCCTGTCGGCCTCATGGGTTACTGGGACCCATGGGCATCTCTCAGAGTCCTCCAAGGCCACCTTCAGGCCTGAGAGGAGCAGAGGCCCATGCACACCCTGAGGGACAATAATGCAAGGAGGCCATGTGACCACGTGGGCAGGTCTCGGAATGCCAAGGAGAGCCCAGAGTCGACGGCCACCAGCAGAAGCTAGGAAGAGGCAAGGAAGGCCCTGCCCACACCTTGATTTCGGACTTCCAGCCTCCAGAATTGGGAGATAATACATTTTTGTTCTCCTAAGCCCCCTGGTTTGCCAGACCTTGTTGTGGGGCCCAAGACACCAAGGACACCAAGAGAGATGGTGAAGTGACCGTGGAGAGCAGGCTGAGCGGGCGGGGCAGGGCGCCAGAGGCCAGGGAAGACTGTCCCAACCAACTCCAGCAACCCCATGGCTTGCGAGGAGTTCCGGGGCCTCTCTGGGATGGAAAACAGGCCTCCCAAGCCCCTGAAGCCGGGTCCCAGCGACGCCCCTGCCTCTCCTTCCCCAGACCGTGCTACACACGCTGCTTGGGGAAGGCATTCCTTTGCCAACGTTCTGCTGCAGGGGTGCGTGGGAGGGTACTCCTAGCTCACCGGCTCTCCCTCCCTCCAGCCCGCCCCCTGCCCGTGCACAAACTCAATTCCATGGCGGAGGAGGGATGAAGAAGCCCAAGTCCCCAGGTACACTGTCCTCTGAAGCCCAGCTTGAGCCTCCCGCCCGCCCCTGAGGTTGCTGCCATCTCCCCTCCCCCCGGGGCTCTGGGCCGCGGGCTCCCTGGGCGCGCTCCTCCCCTCTTCACCTCCCGCCCCGCCCCGCACGCGTCGCCCGGCCGCCCTTGACCGTGAACCCGGCCGGCAGCAGCTCTCAGCAACCGGGAGCTCACTTCCCCCTAGGCCGGCGGGGGGAGCGGGGCGCCGGGGGGGGGGGGGGATCGGCGGCAGCGGGCCCCGCCCCCGCCCCTGGAGCAGCCCCGCGGGGCCGGACACTCACCGGCGAGGAGCCCCGGCGCTCCTGCCTTCGCCACAGTCTTTCCGGAGCCAAGCAGGCCTCTCCTCCCTCCTGGAGCCCCGCGCTGGGCTCGCCGCCCGCCCCTTGCACACTCGCGCACTGGTGCACACTCACGCGCGCGC
Organism: Callorhinus ursinus; assembly: GCF_003265705.2. Classification (NCBI taxonomy): domain Eukaryota; kingdom Metazoa; phylum Chordata; class Mammalia; order Carnivora; family Otariidae; genus Callorhinus; species Callorhinus ursinus. The sequence goes on along the minus strand of NW_027397142.1, from coordinate 3,597,890 downwards.
GCTCGTGCACACTCGTGCGCGCGCGCACTCACACGCGCACCCTCCCCCCACCCGCTGCGGGGCCCATCGGGCCAAGGCCTGGGAGGTGCGGAGGGAGGGTGTGCAGGTCTGGGCGGCGGGCCTCAGAGAGCAGGGCCAGGACTGGCGCCCACCCCGCGCAGGGACCCCAGCTTGAGGCGCCCGAGGCCCCCCGGAACCGAGGCCGCCCTGGGGGCGGGGGGTGGCCGGCCTGCCTGCGCATGGCGGGGGCGGAGGGGACCCTCCCCCCCAGGGGGCTGGCGGCGGGGCACTGGACACCCGGCTTTGCCCAGATCCCCTCCGAGGCGGAAGATGGAAGTTGGCTTTTGTCTGACCGGGTCAGACAGAGCCGTTTTGTGGCATAAAGGCTTAACGCTCGGTGAACACGCAGAAAAAGCTCCGCGCTGGCCCTCTGACAATCCCATTGTCTGGGGCCTGAGCCCGGCGGTTCGGGCTGAAAGCGCCAAGTTCATGACATTTCAAAGAGAAACGATACTGGGGAGGAGGGAAGGGGGGAGGGAAGGGTGTGCAGGAGAAGCAGAATCCTAAAACCCCCTGGGACAACACTGGACTCCTCCACGCGGTGCTCCTCGCAGCCCCCCTCACACCCACTCTGACCAGTGCCCTCTCTCAGGCCTGGGCAGACGGGGTAGCCAGGCGGGTAAGGTCAGGGTCACCAGAAGCTACTGTTTGCAAGGTGAAGGTGTGAAAAGAAGCCCAGATGCGCAGGGGGGAAGCTTCCAGGACTGTTCGCACAGGCTCCCATTGTCTGCACAGCGCTGCCACATAAGGATTTGCCAGAAGGACTTTAGGTGACAAAAGGAGTTTATTTTTAAAGCGCTACAGTGTTATTGTTTTCTTTCATTTTTATTATTGTTATTACCAGATCCTTAAAAAAAAACTATTTTCTGAGCCAGGGAGGTTCCATTTTTAGTGTTCCATTTGTTTCACGTGCCTCTGCAAAAGCAAATAATTCGGGAGAGAAAGCAGAGGAGTCAGGAAATTGAATGTGTTTTGTCTCCAGCCAAGTTTCCCTTGAGTGATTTCGTTTGCTTTCTGTCTCGCAGAGCGGGCTCTGCACTCGGACCTCCAGCCTGCTGGCCCAGGCAGGCAGCGCGCCACCCCCCACTCCACCTCGGGAGCCTGGGGGGGGGGCCTCTGCACCCCTCACCCCATTGGCCAGGTACACCATCCTCCTGAAGAACAAAACGGGGCCTTGCAGAATCATTCTCCTGCGAGGAGAAAATAGGATTAGGCCAAAGTATCAGCAAGGTAAGTCGGATTAACACCAAGGTTCAATACATTTTGGCATTCTTGTGCAATTTTTAATTGTACAGAGGTAGATGTTCCCTTCCCTGGTTTTATTTAAAGAGAATGTTTGTTTGTGCCCAAGAGGTAAACGATGAGCGATAAGGCTCTGTGTGGAATTGGAAACATATAACCTTGCAAAATGACATTTCGCCCTGTAACGTGTGACACGCACGCAGGAGCAGATAAAGGCGTGTGTCTACGGTCTTTGTTAATGCCTCTTGCCCCCTGGCGTCGCTTTGAAGGAAGGACACCCCTCGCACGCTCGCTCGGGCGGCTGCAGAGGTGTCTGCCAGCGAGCTCCTTCCCCACAGGCAACCACAGAGGTGACTGCAAGTCGATTCATTTTTTAAATACCTAGACAAAGTCGGTGTTTAAAAGCATATGAACAGGCACTGCAGAATTTGACGGCAAAGCCCGTTGTTGATACTATTGGAAAAAAAAATACCTAGATATTTATTGCATTTTGCCACATGCAGATTTAGTCGAGGTTTGCTAATCAGGCTCTTGTGTGTCATACATTAGCTCAGTTTCTTTGGGGCGAGACAAGGGAACGCTTATAATTGTTTTAAGTCTGCAAATCGCTGAGCAATGAACCCGGGGTGCGGGGCAGGGGGTGGAGGGGGTGCAGAAGGCTGCAGTTCCCAGGGTAGCCAAGGCCAGTTCCCGAGCCACTGAGAAGTCATCGAATCTGATGTCTGTGGCATTGCTGGAGATCCTTTTCAGGATGAACTGCAGACAGAAAGCCAGAGGGGACAGACTCAGTCCAAAAGGTTTTTGAGGTTCTGGCTGAGAGAGAAATGTGCATTTGCAGAAGCTCAGGGCCAAAGGAAAAGAAAGTTATGCTTGATCAAAGTTGCCGCCATTGGGGGAGGGCTGGGAGAGAGGTCGGCAGTGGGATTCGGCTTCCATTCATTGCAGACTGCACGCAGTGAGCTGGTAGGGCATGATCTGGAACGTCAGTTTCTGTAGCTAGAGCCAGGTGTCCCCAGAAGAACTGTGCAGGGTCAGAAGTCTGGGAAAGTTGTGGCAGATGTTTGTCTGCTTCTGTCAGTTCCTGGAGGCAGACTGTTTTCTTCCTGTTGCGGGAATGGAGAGAGAAGTTGGCCTCATCCGAGCGTTGGCTTTGCCTACCTTGTTGAACTGCTGTCTGAGAGCTTCCTGCAGCTGGAGGTGTGTGTGGGGGGGTGCGTTTCCATTGTTGTCTTGGGTGATGCATTTAGGTGAATTCAAGAAGTCTGTAAGTCCATTTTGATCAATATAGTGATTTTTAAAATGCTTCCTGTTTCCCACATTTAACGTAGGTGTGTGTGTGTGAGAGAGAGAGAGAGAGAGTGTGAGTGCGTGAGCAGTAATGGAGCCTTTCTGCAAGGCCGAATCTCACAGGTTTTCACGGCTTGGTTTGTGAATTCATGCACTGAGTGCCTCTTTAAAAACTAATCAATAAACCCACTTACTGCTAAGGCTGCAGGAGTCCAGGACCCGCTCTTCTGTCTCAGGTGGAGGAAGACCCACGGCCTCTCTGGTCTAAACTCTGTCCTGGTTACCCAGTACACACGTTTAAAGTTGTTGATTTCCATGAGACAGCTGACGGTTCTAAAGGCCTGAGGACCCTAACCGTCTTTGCCTCGACTCTTCTCCCCAACTCTAAGCTATAACTTTGGGGGCCTTTTTCCTCCACTTCAGTCCGTATGTCTTCGCAAGGTGTTCGTTCTCCTAGGTGTCTGACAGGGTGCGGACGCCGAGTGAGAGCAGGGAGTGGGGCCAGGCGCAGCACACCTGCACCCTACCCTTCTCCTCCCCCTCGTTTTGCTGGAGACCTGAGCTTAGTGTGACACGGAGGGGTCCCCGGACCCGGGCGGGAAGAAGACAAGGACAGAAGAGGCTGTGTGGGGAAGGAACAGAAGGCGAGCTCCGTAGCAGCTGTGCGTTGACCGAATGCGTCGAAAACATCAAAATGTACGTTCACTCACACACCTTTGTTTGCGCCTGCGATGCATACCCCCCCCCCCCCCCCGCTGATCTCCCTGGGCTTGTTCATAACTAGCAGGGTATTTATCAGAAGGATGCTGCCTGTATCTCTATCCGTACGTGCTTTGTTTAGCTAGAAATGAAAAGTAAAGGCAAACCATCCTCCGAGGTGAAAGAGCATACCCTGAAACTCAGGGACCAGAAGCAGAAAGGGGGTGTTGGGGGGCAACTCTCTTCTCTACGTGTATTCGTAGGAGGGGGCAAGGGGAGGAAAGGGGGTGTCCTTTAGTAAATCCAGGAGCCGCTGGAGAAACCCAGAGACCCGGCCTCTTCCTGCAGGCCTGCACCCCCTGCTTCCCCATCTCCAACCCACAGACACCACAAATCCTAACCACCACAGAGACAAGAGGGCTCTCAGCCACTGCATCTGTGCCTTTGTCAGCCTTGGGACTGGCAGCCTCCAGCTCATGGGGTGGTGGTCTGCACCGGTGGACCCAGACTCAAAAGATCCAGGGCTGGGGTGTGGGGGCGGCTGCGTAGGAGCTGGACCTCCAGCTGCCCCACGGTGGGAGGAAGAGTGATTGCTTTTGGGTGCCCAGCACGCTGATGACCAGGGCCTGGCGTTCCAGGGCCCAGGCAGCCCTCCTCCGCAAAGGCCCACACAGGGCTGCCCCGAGACTGAGCCCTGAGTCAGGCCTGAGCCTGAGCTCCTGGCTCAAGGGTTGTTATGTTTTTGTTTTTGTTGGGAGAGGGGGTTTGGACATGTGGAGAGCGCTGGCGGAGCTCAGAGGAAATATTAGTTTGTTTCCTTGGCAAGAACTCAGCCCTAGAGCCAAGGAGGTCAGCTAAGCTAGCTTTTAGGGAGACCCAGCCAGGTGGGTGCTGGGACAAGGTCTTTGGGGTGGCCCCCACGTTAGAAACCTCCTTCCTTTGCAAACTTGAAGAAGGGGCGCGGAGCACACAAGAGGCCGTCCAGTGAGCCGTGAGACTCCAGCTCCTGCTCCCCACCACTAGCCTGTGTGGGGGAAATGAGACAAACCCACGCAGGATCACAGAGCTCTCTCTTGGGTCGGGGAGGCAAACAGAAAGGGAGAAGCAGAGATGGGGAAAAGAGCAAGTTCATTCCCAAGAGGCTGTAAAAGTCTCTCTGGGAGAGAACAAAGCAGGAACTGTTCATGTTTGTAAGTGTCCATATTTCTTCAATATTTGTCTTCTCTAAACGTAGCATCTAATAAAAGATGTCTTAAAACCCCTGAATGGGGCAGAGTCCAAAAGCTATCTCTTGGCCAAGTTCACAAACATCAGCTCCCTCCCTGGGCATCCCCACACACATTTTATTTATCCTTCAGTTTATTCAAACTTATTTTTGAACCACAGGAAGGCAGTTTTATTTGGCTAGTAAAGATTGTGTTTAACTCATTGAGTATGCATTGTAAAAGTTTTGCAGGCAAATGCCAACCCGAATTCCAAATTGGGAAGTTAAATATTTGTTTTTAATTTTCTGGCTTAAAAATGTTAACTAACAGAAATGATTCTTTCTGCTCTAATGTGCTTGTATAAATGGGGTTGTTATTGGAGTCTTGCCCTAAAACAACATTTGCTTCCTGTCCTGACACATTGTGTTTGAAACCCCACTCTTAGAAGCAATTTTAACATGTATAAATAAAAAGCAAGTGCTTGACCTTATAGTGTTTTGGTACACAGGCTCATTGGAGGCAGGAAGATGAGAAAACAGCATTCATAATATTATTTGAGAAGCTCCGTTATAGATAAGTTTTAAGTAAAAGAATGTATTTTGTGGGAAATGCTAAGAGTTTGCTTCCCAAACTGTGTAGGCACCAGAGGCCCCGTACTGTTTGTCCTTTTAATATTATAACTGAAGATTGAATAAATAACTTAAAATCTGGAATTCTGTAAAGAAATTTCAAGATTTAATTTGCCAAATATTTTAGCCGTGTGGCATTAGCTTGCATTTACCTGTTTATACGTGTCCCTTTCTTAAGCAAACTGCTCTTTTCTTCACTGAGTGCCACTAAAGGACAGAGAAGACCAGTAGATTTGGAGATGACCTCACACACATCACCATCACCGGCACATCTTCGTGGGGAGTGAGGCTGGAGAAAACTGTGCCTTCTCTGGGAGGTGTATTTCCAGGTAAACCAAAACGCAAACAGTTTAAAAACCCCTGCTTCAAACAGATTCTCAGATGATGGTGAAGATGAACCGTCTGACTGGAAACCAAGACTGGCATCCATTTTAGAGGAGCAGCAGCATTCCAACGGTCCTCACATCTGACTTGTTTTAAAAAGCGGGCTTTTGGGGAATGATGTCCAAAACCAGGGGAGGTGAGAAACTCAGAACAACCCCAACAGGCAGGCCATGGCTGTGTCGTAACTGCAAGCCCCTTCCTCCCTCTCCGCTTTCTCTTCTAAAATCTAAAAGAAGCAGAAATGCTCCCCCGCCACCTGCAGCTGGGTCTCCACCAGCCACCAGCAGCAGAGAGCAACGGAAGCTGGACCCCTCGCCAAGGACCTTCTCTTCCCCTCCACTTGGCGGGAACTCCCATAAAAGTGCCCACTGCACCTCCTACCCTGACTCGAACCCCTTACATCTCTCTTCAGCCAAGTAGGGTTTGTGTGAAGCCTGCCCTCTGCGGCATGAGGGCATCCCCCGGTCTCCTGCCTGAGACACGTGTCCAGAGGGTGGCCATGTGCTACGTAGATGTCAGTGGGTCAGACACAAGAATTCCATATCCCCAGGCAGCCTGAACTCCATGAACCTTCCTCCTCCTCCTCCTTCCTGGGGGAGCCCCGGGAAGAAAAGGGAAGAGAGGCACCGCTTTCTCGTTTCTGGGGTTGGCAGGGTGGAAGGGTTTCTAGGAGGCAAGTTATTTCCTTTCCCCAGACTCAGGGATTTAGCCGGTTATGGGGTAATTCGTTGGACCCTGTAATCTATAGGTAACCCCATTTTAAATCTGCCCCGGGGAAACTTCTGGGATGGGTGCTCCATCTCCTTCCCCTCTCTGAGCCCCAGGGCCACGGTGGGGAAGTCCTCACGGCCACACAGCTGAGGCAGGCTCTCTCCTCCCTGGGCACACCGCCTTTCCTAGATCAGCTTGAAGCTCCTCCGCGGATCCGCCTGCCCGCGCCCACTCCCGACCCGGTGGTCCTGCGGGAAGGGACGAGGAGGTATTTCCGTTCTAACCGTACTTAATGCTTCCTCTAAAAACGGCAGGAGGGGAGACAGCGCTCTGACCTCCTAGCTTGCCACCCTGCCGCCACCTCGTTAGGTGGAAGAGGCCCTGTCTTTCAAAAAAGCGACCTCCCCTTCCTCCCCATTCCCGTCTGGACCGCGGCCGTGAGCCTGGCCGAGGCGCGCTGGCTGCCAGCACGTGGACCCCCGTGCGTGGGCGTGTCGCGCGTGCAAGGGCTCGTGTGCGCGGGGACGGTGCGCGGCGGCTCGGCAAGAGCCCAGGGCGCAGGCTGAAATGCGGGCGGAGGGTGCAAGAGGTGGAAGGGGAAACCGATCGGCGGGAAAGGGGAGAGAGACAGTTAGGACTTGTTGGGTGCCTGCACTTTCCCACCTTCCCTACCTGACCTTTAGGCCCGTGGCGGCCGGGAAGTGAACAGTATTGATTGGGTTCTTCCTTGGGTTCCACGGCGCCGCGCTCCGCTGTGCAAAATGAACCATTAGTGGACGCTATTGACCCAGCGCGCCGGCGGCCTCTCCCCATTCACATGTCCCCGCGTAATGAATTCGTCCATTTAGAAACATTACAAGGAATATTGGAGATTGACTGCCAGAGGAAGTGACACTTGACCCTTGCATCCTGCGCCCCGGAGGGGACAGCCGCCGATTTCAAAATAGGAGTCCTCGAGCAGCGCCCTGCGGCGGTGACCGGCCGCCGCCCTCCCGAGTTTCTCCGGGGCCCCTTCCCTGCCCGGGTCCCCTTCCCTCTCCGGGCCCCCTTCGTCGCCCCTCCCCGCCTCGCACGCCGCGTTCCCTGCTCAACACCTTCTCGCAGCCGCGTTTCAATCAAACTCACTGGGATGGCACCGAGCAGGCGCCAGGGACAAGAAACACGGCGCGGGCGACAACGCGCGAACAAGCCGAGCCGCGCGCTCCAGCGCCCCCGCTCACGCGCGCTCTGCCGGCGGGGCCCCCACCCGGCCCGCGCCGGGCGCCAGAAAGAGCGGGGGCCCGCAGGGTCGCTTTCCCTCGGGGACCGAGGGCTGGGAGGCCCGGGAGGGGGAGAGAGGGACTTCGTTCCCGAACCGCCACGCTCCGCGGTTCGCTCTCCGTGGGGACCAGCGCCAAAAGCCGACCAGGAGGCAGGAGGGAGGAGGAAGGGAGAAGAGAGCAGGCGCCTGAGGGACAAGGGCCTGGGCGGTCCCGCCCCCGCCCTCGGGCCTGGGAGCCCCGGACGCCCGGCCCCGGGGTGGCTCGGAGACCGCGGGCTGAGGATCGGGGGGCGCGGGGGAGTTCACGACCACCACCCGGGTGCCAAACGGGGCTTATCGAAGTCCGGGCGGGCGGCGCGGCTGGGGCGCACGGAGCCCCGGCCCGGCTCGGCTGGTTCTGGCGCCGGCAGGCAGCGCGGACCCGCCGGGGCCGCTCGGCCTGCAGGTCCGGCTGCGCCTTTTGTTCTGGCGGTGGCTGTAATTTCACATAAAATGCCTATTAGAATCGCGGCTGCCGCAACGCGACTTTCTCCTTGTTTTGCCACCAACTAACAGGATTAGCCAACAAGAGCGAGATTTCAAATTAACCATAAAAATTACAAATTGCAATTCATTTAGCTGCCCATTTACTACATTAAAACCCATACATAAATGAATCTGCGTATTCGGAGGCTGGAAGCGCCCTGGAGAAGCCGCGCGGCTGAACTCCGGCCTCGAGACCTGAGGGCCAGGGCCTTGGTGCGGGGACCCGCGGCCGGATTCGCACTGTCCTCCCGGGGACCAGAGAGGCGCCGTGTGGCCTCGCGGGCCGTTCAGAGGACTTGGGACGAGCTCCTTTAGGATCCGAGCCATTCCCTAGGAGGGGGCTGGGTAGGGCGCGGAGGGGTGGCTTGGGGAGAGGGTTTCGCAGAAACCAAGCCTTTCAGGAGGAGGCTGCGGAAAACCGGCACAAGGGATTTGAAAAAATCCGGGATTGGGACGATTCCTTGGGTTGCTGGAGCGTAAGAAAGGAGAAGTGGTGCATTTGCACTGCGTGTGGAGGTGGACAAGCCGAGTTCAGGTCCTTCAGTCCAGTCCCTTTGCACTTCCGGCCTTCTATAGGGAACAGACCATTCCTCTGGCCTGGGGGTGGGGGACATGTGGAGCCACGGAGGCCTTTAACACCCAGTTTCTGCTTTCACCGTTGAAGTTTTTCGCGTTACAGATGCCCAGAATCCTAGAGTTTTGTCTAAGCAGCAGACTCAGCGGGAGACCTGATTGCTGGGGTCGCCATGGGCGGGGGTGGGTCAGCAAAGAGGGAGACAACCCGGCAAGGTTCTCTACCCTTCTCCTTGGCCGAACAGCATTCAGAGGGAACGCTGACCAATGCTTCGCTCCTTCGAGGTTGTTTTCTGCATAGTTCGGGGGATTTCGTTCTTAAACCGGATCGTCTTTGGTAAGGGACACATGCCTTTCCCCCTCTGCCTGGGATCCTAGGCCTCCCCAGGGAGGCAGCGATGCCCCCACCGCGTGCAGGCGGCAGGGGGCGTGCTGAGACGCCTCGGTCGGGCCAGCCTCCAGCCCTAAGGGCCCCATGGGCTGCGGTGGGTGGGGAGCTCCCAGCTCCTCTCTCCAGGGAGAAGGGACCACTTTGAGCACCTGCCGGCGAGCACTTCCCTGATTGGGGGGGGGGGGGTGCGCGCCAGGCTTCCTGGGCAGAGGGCAGGCCACGGAGGGTTAAGGCACAGGCCAGCTGGAGCCACAGGGCGGGCAGGACCGGAGATCAGGTCTGGAGCTGGTGAAGTGCGCAGTGTGGCCTCAGGTCCAAGGCTCGATCCCAGGACCGGAAGAAAGAGTGCTGAGCTCGCCTGGTCGCATCCAAGACGCGCACGTTAGTTCTTTCCAGACGGACGGTCTCCACCAGTCCAGCCCTAAACTCTTGGCCAAGTCCAGAGGCAAATGTGCCTTCTCCCTCGGATATTCTTGAATAAATCTAGAACAAGTCCTCCGATTCCACCCGAGCATGGGCCAACACGGATAACGTAGGAATAAGGGGGAGCAGACGGGACCAGAGGCAAGGCTGGCGTTTGGGTCTGTTTAGGAGACCCTTCTTGGCGCTGACGCCGCCGTCCCACACACTGATTCCTCTCCCCGGTCAGAACCTGCTCAAGGGTTGGGTGGGGCCCACAGAGGGGGCTCCTCCGGCTTGGAGAGGCTGAGACGCAAGGGGAGCAGACTTTTCCAGAAGCTCTGTGGAGCTGTGGGGCTGTTGACATCACGGTGGGCAAGGCCTTGGCGCTTTTGATGGCTACAGCATAGGGGGGGCCTGGCGTCCAGGTTGCGGCGCCCCCCCCCTTCCGGGGGAGTGACACTATCCAGGCCCCCAGCGGCTCCCCGCCTGGGCCACCTCCATGCCCCAAGAGCAAGGGGCGCGCCCAGCCTAAGCCTGGCCCTGCACTGTCAGCTCGCCCTGGAAAAGCGAGTGAAGCGGCAGAGCTGGTCAAGAAATCGTTTCCTTGTTCCCCTGGCTGGCTTTGTCGCTCTAGCACACTGAGCTCGAAGACACAAAGGGGAGTTTGTTCTTGAACTCTCCGCCAACAACCACGGCCAGATTATGTTTCCCTTTGCTCCGCTCACGGTGGTCCAGTTCCCAGGTACGGGGAGCGGGGAGACGCCTTTGCTCAGCTGACAAAGACAGGAAATCCAGCCAGGGATTGTTGCAGGTTGGATGGGGTCTCCACATCCTTCTGCAGGGTTCAGGGCTGCTGGGCCGAACCCTTGCTGACAGCCTAGAGGCACCTCCTCCGATCCCGATCCTTTCCTTTTGGGGCCCTAAACCATTCCCTTGAGCCTGCCAGAATCCTTGCCGACTCCCAGCAAAAATACCCAGCTGTGTGCAAAACAAGACCTTCAGCAAGAGTTGAGATGTCTGGGAAGAATTCCTGTGGCCACAGGACCAGGCAGACGGTGGGCTGTGGCCGGGGTCCATGCAGCCCGGGCCTCCTTTATAACAATAACCACTGTACATCAAGTGCCCGGGCAGGCCAGGTGGCTTTTCAGCTCTCTTCGTGGATTATTTTATTTAATCTTTTCCAACTACTCGGTGAGATAGGTACATTTATCATGTCCAGTGTACCTCTCAGGAAACTGAGGTACAAAGAGGCTAAGCAACTTTTTCAAGACCACACAACTAGTAAGTGGTCAGATTTTGACTGAGATCTGCTTTTAGAACGGCTACACTCTGCGGACCCCGTTTGTGGGCCCACCCGGCAGATGCCCCCGAATAGAGCCTGCTCTGCACTCACCCTGCTGGCCCCAGGCGTGGAGCCTGCTGTGCACGTGGGGTCTCAGATTACTGGCCTATAAAATGAAGATGATTAGCCGACCCCACTTACCTCGTCATGGAGCCAAGCCTAGACTAAAAAGGGATGAGCAAATACTCCGAAAAGTGTAAGTATCTTAACATGGGAGGTTTGCTCCCAGTGGGATGGGACAGGATGTGTCTTGTCTCCCTGTGGACTGAATGGCCAAGTGCGTGCTGGACTTTTCCCAAAGCAGGTGCTGCGGCGTTGCCCTTCGGAGAAATGGGGCCCCGTCAGATAAGACAGAGCTCTGCACGTTGATGAATCTTAACCTGCTGACGCCACCAGGGAATGTGTTTCAAAGTTCCACAGTTAGTGGGTGAATCATGGAGCAGAGGTGACTACAAGGTGGTGAGGCCGAGTCCCGTGGGAGAAACGAGGCTGGAATCAGAGGCTTCTGAGTACCGGCACTCAACACACTTTATTAAGCACCAAATACTGCATGAGGTGCCCTGAGGGCTGCACGCATGCTTTGGCACTGTGCATAGCTCCTGACCCAAAGCTTGCCCCAAGGTCTGTGTTCTTTACTGAGGGAAGGTGCCCTCCAGCATAGCTTCCTAGTTACAGCTGGAGGAAATGGGGCGCTCACAGGCCTGTCTGAAACCTTCCACACTACGCCAAAAACCTGCCTGACTCACTACCCAGTTTCCTGTTGATGACTTCCCTCGGCCTCATGCCTGGACCCGGTCGCATGTGAGGACAGCTCCGTCCATGTGTGCTGAGCTGGGCTGCAGCGTCCCCCATGCCAGCAAATGAGTGACAGGTGAGGGGTGGAGGCTCCGGGAGATGTACATCGGTGCACGTGCCCAAGACAACCATGCTGTAGAACATTCTGTGGAAGATCCCAGTTACCCTTGCAGAGGTCTGAGCACATAGGGCTGCCTAGGGCAGCTTCTGTGGTTCCCCCCACACCTGCTTTCCTGACTCCTCCGGACCACAGCCTCTGGCTGACAGAGACCAGCTCCAGCCTGGGAAACAAGCCCCACCTCCCACCCCTTCAAGTATGGGGGTGCATCATCTTTGCAGGTAAAGAGCCTCAAGAGGACAGATGGGAGAAGTAGGCATCAGAGCAGAGATGGAGACAGTTTTCCCAGGGCCTGGCTTTGGCCTGCACACACGTCTCCAGATTGGGAAATGAGATCCTGTAAGATGAAATGATCAACCCTCAGGAGGTCAAGCATGGGCCAGGAAGAGGGGAGCCCCGTCAGCTCATAACAACCATGCCTTGGTAGCATTCCCTGTGCACCCATCCTTGTGCCTGCCACTTGATGAATGCAGGCTCACACCTAGCCTGGGGGGTAGGCTCCAGCCTCATTCTTCCCATTTTACAGATGAGAAAGCCGAGGCACCATGAGGTTTGGTGACTGGCCCACGTGACACACCTCCAGGTAAGTGATGGAGCCCTGATGTGTCTCCAGATGGTCTGGCCCCGTACAGCATCACCGCTCACAAAGAGATGCCTGTCCTGCAGAGGAAGCCCGCCATCCACTGTCGCTAGATGAGGAGAGGCAGGGAGGGAGGCAAAGGAAGGTCCAGCTGACACCTGGCTGCGGGGACCCAGCCTTTAATCCTCAGAGCCTCCCGGTCCCGGCCCTGAGGATAGACTCGATGAAGGATGCCCTGAATCTTCCCAAATCAAAGGGCGCAGCTGGGCCCACATGCCATTCGTCCAATAACCCCTGCTGGGAGAGATTCCGGATGCTGACCCTGGCCTCTACTCTCCCTTGTCCTTAGCTTTGATCTAATGAGTCTTAATCCCTGCTGGTGACCTGGCCTCCGTCCATCTGCTTCTGTCCACCATCCAGGCAGCAGCGCCAGCCTCTCTGGGATTCTTTGGCCTAAACACCTGCTCCCACGGGTGACTCTTGTTCCCCAAACCTCCTGTCTTCCCACAGGGTGGCATAAACACAGCTGGAGGGAAACTGTCACTGTCCCCCTAAGTAAATGTCCCCCAAACCGTCAAGAAAAAGTCAAGCATATTTAATACGCTGCATTGAAAAGTCAGGAAGTGTGTTTAATAACAGATCAGAGGATTCCCTCCAAAGTGGGTCAAATAATGTTAAAAGTTGAGATCCTTTCTTATTAGACATCTAGAAAGCTTAGCATCCTAAGAAAACAAAGTATTTTTCTATAGTTCATTCCCAAACACCACTGGGCAAAGTCCTAGGAGCCTACCTGGGCGGGGGGTAGCTTTGAGACCAGACCTGGTCTGGAGCCCAGCCCCTCTACTTCCTAGCTGTGTGGTCTTGCAGAAGTCTGCCACCCTCTCGGAGCCTTCCCCTACCCCCCTCAAGTGGGGCAGTAACAGTCATCAGGGAGTTGCTGTGATGGTACGTGAGGGAACATAAGTCAAGGGCTTAGGACTCATACCTATCACATTCATTTTCTCGGTGGGCTCAGTGCCTGTGCACCAAAAGATCTGGATGCCAGGGTATAGGCAGGGGAGGAGAGGCCAGGAACAGAAGCTGGGCGTTAGAAGAGGGGCCACAGAGAGGGAGAAACAAACAGACTGTTTGGGAGAAGCTCTGCGCTCCTGGCCTCCACTGAGCTCCTTCCTTCCCAGGTAGAACTTGGGCCGTGGGGTGTCCGTTCCTGTCTGCTCCTCAGGCTCCTCAGGAGATTCGGAGAATTTGTATGATGTTTCACCTGCATCATGCACCGTGCTTCATTTTCCATATGTATCTGTCCTTCCCGGGACCCCGTGAGGTCAGGGTGTGCCGTCCTTGAGCCTCTGCTGGGAGCGCGTCGCATCCGGGTTTTTATATCGTGCGTGTGGAACAAAGGGTCCACTCCATCCCCCAGTGACCAGGCCCCGAGGTTCCCTACCTTACCTGCCTGGCTTGAAACTGTACCCCAGTCACCTATGAAGTCGCACTGCTCTTACGTTGGGGTTCTAGGTTTCAAAGCTTCAGAGACTGCAGGGATGGAAACAGCCAGATGGAGTTTGGGGAAATCACCAGTTTCCTTTCTTCAAAACCACATACATGGATGCCGCAGTTTTTTTCACTAGAGCATCTGACAGCTGAAGAAACAGGCAGGTCTGGGTTTTACCTTCATGAGCCTTTTTGCAGACCCTCCAAGGAGGTCCATGGGTGAAGCAAGGGCAGGGGTCTCTAACCCCCAAGATGGTAGGGCCCCCGAGAACAGCTCTGCCCCCTGCTCCCTGCCTGTGGGCCCCGTGTGCTTGGTCGTCTAGAAGAAATGAACCCTCATGGGCGTCTCCCCCAGCCATTCTGCTTCTGGGGTCACATTCACCCAGCTTCCAATGACCTGGCCTAAAAAACACCCCTCTTGACATTGACTTCATCCAGAGCTGCAAAATTAAAGTTTAAATGAAAGGGGAAGGCCCCTGCAGGGCTGGGATCTGGGGAGCCTTTGAAGTTTGGGCTATAAGAATGTTGTCACCTTGCAGGTGGCAAATGGATTTTCATTCAGAGGAAATCAGTCCCTCGAGAGGGTGCCCTAATGAGAGAAGATGGAGGGGGATGGAGGGCTGAGGTCTGGGCTGCAGTCTGAGACGTGAATCATTTCCCCATTAGCGAAGCAGGCCTGGGGAAGTGCAGGCCAATCCTGCCCAGTCTGCGCGGGGCCCCCACTCCTCCGGACCCTCTCCTCCCCGGAGGGTCCCCACAAAGAGGCCAGGTGGGTGGTTTTGCTGCAGGAGCATGCTAACTCCACGCTCCGTTCAACATCTGAATCGAAACCTGGCTTATAAATGCAGTGTTTCTTGAGGTCCTGGAGGTGCCCCGTGGGGTCTCCATGGCACCCGGAAGCTGTGTGCCCAGAAGGCTTCCCACACGGCCGGTCCACTTCCGATGAAGTCCGGGTCGTGTGCCTCCCGAGGGCAGGGCCACCTCTCAGTCACATCTGATGAGTGGCCGGACGAGGCGTGGACTGGAGGAACACCCGAAACTATGGAGCAAGCTCATCTGATTTGTGCTGGACCCTGTGCGAGCCACGTGTGGATCTTGTCTCCCCTGTGACAGCTTAGGTGGGCTCAGGAGGAGCCGGCGTCTGGGCTCCTTCCCAGAGAGGGGCTGCCGTCTCACCTGGTTACTCTTGCACGTCCTTGCTCACCTCGGCATCTGGAGCTTTCGGAGGAGCTGCAGGAAGCCCGTGTGCTCCGTCGGACTCAGCGAGGTGCGTGCTGGGCGCTCTGAGGATGAATGATCCCACCTTGGATGATCGAGCAGTGTCCCTGGACAGTTCTGATTCAGCAGGGCCCAAACGTGTGCAGGTTTGGGGGGGCCCGTGGAGACGGCCCCCGGCCTCTCTTCCAGCTGTCGGCTCATTCTCTCCATGCAGGGAACGCGCGCTGCGCCTGAATGGAATCGCACGCAGAGACTCGAAACCTACCAGAGGTGAATAATCACAGGACGGAGAGGCGGCGAATGGGGCTAAGAACCAAGTGCTCTGGACATGCCTGGGAGGGGAGAGCAAGCCGTGGTGGGCTAGCGGGGCTCCTACGGTGACCCGGCACTGGCCCAGGGGCCCGCGGAGCAGGTGCACTCCGGCCCCGTGGTGGTTAGCTGTGACCGACCGCGTGCAAGCCAGCAACGTCTTCCGCCACACTACCAGGCCGAGGGGGTGGTCTCCCGCCTCCCTCGAGCGGTGCACTGAGAACTTTGGGTCTGGAGGGAAACGCAGAGAGTAACACTCACTTCCCAAAGGAGGCGCCCAGAAGTGACGCCACCTTCAGAGAGCCAGGTGTGTTTTTGGCTCCTGCTGGCTCTGGCTCAGGAGGACACAGCTTTGCAGCACGTCCCATGGTGGGGTCTCTAAGCTGCCCCTCCTGTAGACGAGGTGAAGTAGATGGCTGGTGGGAGATGGGGGGCTTGAACAGAGCATGTTTGTACTGGGGTGATAGTGCTCACCTCCCCGTCATGTCCTTCCCAGACCCTGAGAATGTGGCCGTATTTGCAGATGTCCTCAGTTAGGTTCAGGTGAGGTCATCCTGAAGCAGGTGGGCCCTGTACACTGTGACGGGTGTCCCTGTGGAAGAGAGGAGCACACAGAGCCGCCCCGAGAGTAAAGCCACGTGCCGATGGAGGCAGAGACCGGGCCGCGCATCTACAAGCCAGGGGGCCGGGGGCTGCTAGCAGCACCAGAAGCCCCAAGAGGCGGGGGGCCCTGCCCTGCAGGTTTCCGAGGGAGCCTGGCCCGCCCACACCTCCATCTAAGCCTCCCAGCCCCCAGACTGAGAGAGAATACACTTCTGCTGCTCAAGCCCCCGGTCTGAGGGGCTTTGTTTGCGCAGACTCAGCACTCAGACCCCGCCGAAGCACCCCAGTGGGCAGGGGCAAGGTCACAGGGGGTGGGGGGCAGGTGGCAGCCGGGCCCGGGGCCCGGGAGTCTCTCCTCCCGCTGCGACGTTGCTGTGCTGTTCCTGATGCCGTGTGTCCTCCCGTCTGCCCCGATGAAGGGGCCTGCAAGGCCCACGTGGGACGAGGCTGGGCTGTGACAGTGCTGGAAACTCTCCCTGCCTTTTCCTTCCACCTGGCCCGGCCCCCACCTGACAACACCTGCCCGGCCTGCTCTGTGTTCTAGGAGCGTCCGTGGGGGGGTGTGGTGAAGTCCGTGGGAGGGGATGCGAGTCTGGCCTGGAAAGAAGATGTTTCTAACACTCACAGGACCCCCGCGGGGGTGGCCGCACACCTCGCAGGGCGGCAGGGAGCACCGGCGCAGTCGGCAGGCAGGGGGCAGGAGTGAGGGAGAGCTTCGGGGGTTTCCCAGGGCAAGGCAGGGCCGGGTCAACAGCTGAGCGCTGACTAGTTCGAAGAATCTCAGGGGGCTGCGCGCCGAAGGGGTGGTTCAGAGCTGCCTGGTGCTGCGTCCTCTCGAGCTGGGCTGATTAAAGCAGAAGAAAGTTGCCTCCAGGCCCGATAGAGAGCGGATGGCTGTAGGTTGGTTGGTTTGCGTATCAGAGGCTGCTCCGGCCACCCCAGGGATGAGCAGTCTCTCCCCAGCCAGGAACAACATCGTTTCATACAGAAAAGCCATGCATCAGACAGACACTCGGTTCTTGAACGTCTGTCTGCCTCTGCTCTCGACAAGACCTGCATTTGAGCAGGGGTGCCCCAGGATCCGTCAGCCACCTGTGTCCCCCAGCCTTGCGGGTGTGTCTGTCTCCCCGTGGAGGGAGGGAGTCCAAGGCCCAGAAGAGCTGGCTCCAAGGGGGGCCCGAGGTCAGGTGGAGGGAAGGCAGGAGCGAGGCTGGGAATGGGGGGCTCTGTCGGTGGCTTTTGCTTTCTTTGCACAGCTTGCAGGTGAATGTCAGAGCTTCACGGGAGCACTCTGTGCCCACGGTTCAGAGACCACGGGGGTCCTTGCATGTTGCCTGGCGCCCGAGGACATGACATTGCTACCCATCTGCTGTTGCCTGCTGCCCAGTCCTCCCCCAGCACTCTGTAGGTGTTTGCTCGGAGCAGGAGCGAGCTGGGGCCCGTGACCTTGAAGGGGGAACACGGCTCTGCGATGTGCCAGCTCCCTTCCGGGGGGCATGCAGGGTCTGGCTACACATCTGCCTTGAAATCCATGGATGAAAGGAGTTGCTGTCCACGCAGTGACAGCACAGCCTTGAGGCCCAGAGAAGAGGAGCGTGCGTGCCGCGTCCCAGCCCTGGGGTCTCGGTGACCCCACTGCTGTGGCTGCAGGAGGGACAGGAGGCCAAGGGCGGGGGAGGGGCCGGGGCGCATCCGTGGAGGGGTGCCGCGGCTGCAGAGCGGTGCCACCCCCATGCCCGTCTTCCCTTTCCTCCCTCTGCGCGACTTGTCTGCTCTCTCTTCTTCCGTTCAGAAGGCAGGAGCGGCGGGCAGAGGAGAGTGGGGCAGCGGGCGGCCCTTCTTCATCCTTTGGGTCAGGGCCTGCAGCATCTTTATAAACATGGCGGAGATGGTCACTCGGAGCCAATCTACACTTAGGTCTCCCTCTGCCTAATTACCCCCGAGGGGACATGCCTCCTTGGAGCAGCAGGGACCTTCCCACCTAGTCCAAACCTCAGGGTCAGTGTTTCCCAAATGGGGTTCCTGGGAAGGTTCCTGAGCGGCATCTAGGGGTCAATATCATATGCCATGCAGAACAGAAGGAGGGTTCCTGGAAGGAAGAGTCGGACATACCACCATCCGGGGCCTCCTCCCTGAGGTTAGCATACTCGTGCAAGCATATTAAAGCATCTGAGAAGTCTTGAAGGAATAAACCTGTGTGGTTTCATTTAACCAGGGGTTTTCCCTGGAGTCTTTCCCCGAGTAGCTCCCAATCCCCCAGCATCTGGTATTCTGGAACACTTTGGGAGAGTCCTACTTTACAGCATTCAAGGGGAGATGGTCTGGGAGCAAAATCAGCAGAGCACATGATTTCCACTTCTGTGACCTAATAACCAAGCAGGCTGTACCCACTGACAGGTTTGAAACCTGGTGTCTGGGCCAGTTCCTGGGGAAGAGGAGACAGTTTGTCCTCAGTGCCTTTAGCCTCCCCGTCTCATGTGACCCCTTTCCTTGACCTGCTCATATGCCCAATGTTCCGATTCTGCCCATGGTTCCTCTCCTTGAAATTTTCCTTCATGACTAGGATAGGAAGCTTGTTTATACTAAGGTGTAAATGGCTAGCCAGCTGATGTCACTTAAATTGGGTACGGCAGGAAGTTTTGTGTCCCCTGCCCACATGCCTGGGTGTTTGCCTCCCAGCCAAGGACCACCCCCCTCCCCATTCGCTCTGGGTTGAAAGTGTCCTCCCTAATTATAGAATTTCAAACACTCGAAAGTTGGTTAGAGTTGGTCTCTATGGCAGTATTCATTCATTCGTCAACTATTAATAGCACCTACTATGAGGTGAGCAGGTCCTACTCTAGATGCAGAATACACACTGGTGGGCAACAGGGATAAGGCCCCCGGGGGCTTAGCTTCTGGGGAGGGGGTGAGACGGAGAAAACCAAGGTAAGGAGGTGCGCTACATTTAATTCTAACAGGGAGTCGCTCTAGGCTAAGCGAGGAGGGGCTGTCAGGGAACTGGCCACCGCCAGAGTGTGTGGGAGAGGAAATTCGAGATGCTGAGATCCAGGTGAGCGAGCATGTTCTGCAAAGGGCCGGAGTATAAATGGAGTGACTGTGGCTTTGGGGCCATGTGCGTCTCTGCCTGCATGTTCTTCTTTGTTTTTTGAGAACCCTGTAGAGCCTGGAGAACCACAGTCACTCACCCTGGGTCACCTTTGGTCCAGATCCCTGGCTCAATGTTGGAGTTCTGCCCACCGGAGGGCACTGTTTTTAGGGAAAGTTTCTGGTTTCCTTCAAAACAAGACAACATAAAAATTTTAAAAAGCATTTGTATAAGTCTAAGGGATGGAGGAGGAAAGTGCCTGAGCTTGTGATGGTGAATGGTCTGTGTCCACTAAGCCAGCCTCTGGGGCCCAGGTGTTTGGTCAAACACCAGCCTGGTTTTGTGGCTGTGACAGGCCGTTGCAGATGAGATTAACATTTAATTGGTAGACTTTGAAGAAGCAAATTACCCTCCGGAATGTGGGTGGGCCTCATCCAATCAGGTGAAGGCCTTAAGAACACAGACTGAGGGGCGCCGGGGCGGCTCACTCGGTGAAGCGTCTGCCTCTGGCTCAGGTCATGACCCTGGGGTCCTGGGATCGAGCCCCACATTCGGCTCCCTGCTCAGCGGAGAGCCTGCTTCTCCCTCTGCCTCTGCCTGCCACTCTGCCTACTTGTGCTCTCTATCTGTCGAATAAATAAATAAAATCTTAAAAAAAGAAAAGAAGAACACAGACTGAGCTTTCCTGAAGAAGAGGGAATTCTGCCTCAAGACTAACAGAGAAGTCCTGCCTGGGTTTCCCAGCCTGCAGCTGCCTTTCAGAACTTGGCCTCAAGATGTCAACACGAACTCTTACCTGAACTTCCAGCACCCCCTATGACTTTCAGACTTGCCAGCCCCCACGGCCAAGTGAGCCAATTTCTTAAATAAAGCTCCCTCTGTCTCCCTCTCCTCCGTCCTCACATACCTTCTTGGTTCTGTTTCTCTCCCTGGAGAACCCGAAGGCAGCCGCTTAGAAAGTAGTTATTAATCCGAATCACCTCTCTGTAAATCATCCTGGGCCGCTGAAGCTTCCCTGCGATGGCTGCAAATGGCAGGTGACATCCTTGGCACTGCCCTTCCCAGGAGAGAGGAGAGAAAAGACTCGTCTGGAAGGGCATGGGGCCAGGCAGCCGCAGCATCCTCAGCGAGGGATGCACGGACCTCTGCTGAAATTCAAGAGCCATACTCTGCCCCTGTCCTTCCTGCCCTCGTCCCTCAGGGCCCCCCAAAGTCGTTTGGCCGGGCCAGGATGCAGAGCGCCTGCCTGCCACTCAGGGTCGTGTGCCTCCGCTGTCGGCAGGAGGGGCAGGTGGATGGGACTCCCGTGAGTCCGCCTGCAAGGTGCCCTCCCTTTCCTGGGCTGTCCTGTGGTCTATGAGGGAGCCCTCTGACCCCAATACCGACGCCATCATTTGACGAGTGGAGGTCCTGAGGCTTTCCCTTTCTGAGCCTCAAGTTCAAGGGCAGATAGGTCTTGTTTTCTTTTCTCCACCGTGTCCGATGGTGGGGGGATCAACCAAGAAAGTCCACAGAGGTTCTTGTTGTGCATGGGAGAGACAGTAACGGTCCCTCTGGACACAGGAAGAGACACATTCCCGGTCTCCTCTCAACCGGGCGAGGTCAGGAAGCTGAGTGTGGGACAGCGGGTAGTAAGTGGAAGGGATCCTCCCCTCTTGCCATTCTCCCGTGGCCGGTGGTGGGCCGCTGGCCCTGTGGAACGAAGGGGACCCCTGGGCCACGGCAGGGCAGCCTTGGGGAGCAGAGCCCCCAGGCCTCAGTCACCACCAGCCTCGATTCTTACTTGAGAGACAAATGCATCTCCAACGAAACCCTTCTAGGTTCTGGAGCACTCTTCTTGGGAAGCCCACCTGAGTCAGCCCGGCTCACGTCCTAGGTACCTGCTCACACCTCGGGAGGGACTCTGTGGGCCAGCTGGGGCTGCCGTGGGGTCTGGAGCAACAGACTTCTGCAGGGGGAGGGTGATGGTGCGTGAAGAGCCCCATCAGGAACAGTGGGCGGAGGGGGTGCCTTCCCCAGGGGTCCCACACGCCTACAAGCCGTCTCTGCTTCTCCCCTTGGTGGCCGAAGATGGCAGCTAAATGGGCATCGGAGGCTCTGCCTTCCTGGGAGGAGAGAGGAGGCTGGGGCTGTCCTGGGTCCCTACGGGGGGATCCCTTGTGATTCTCTCCTCTCTGTCCTGTCGGGCTCCTCGCGGGCAGCCCGGGTTCCAGAGGAAGTGTCTGAGTGTGTGTGTGTGTGCGCGCGCTCTCCGCCCGAGAGAATCTAATTCAGCCAGAGAACGGATCGGTGGAACGGGCACACCAACAGTCAGGCGTTTTTGAAGTCTGCGTCCCCTCGCTAGTCAGTCAAATGGTGTTGGTTTCGGTAAACGGAGCGGGGTTGGCGATTGGGATGGGGTCCTGAGGCCGGGAGAGACAGGAGGAGTGATTGGCCACATGAAAGACACTTGTGGTTGGCTCTCCTCATGGCCGAGCAGCGGTAAGCGCCTCGTGGAATGACTACACACAGGGAATGAATTTTAAAAATTCATGCCTCCCCATGTTCTTTTCTTCATCACATGGTTCTTTAAAAATATCATCCTCAAAAGGCAATTTTAAATATTTAACAGGATCATTCTTGATTAAAATCTAATAAAAGGTGGGTGTTGGCTTCCACATAAAATACATGCAGACAACCCAAGGGGGGACACTCCCGGGGGAGTCCACGCTACTCCCAGGCGGGGTCCTCCTTCTGTTTGAGTTCTCTGCGTGTCCTGCCCCCGCTCCCGTCCCAGGAGTGCAGGACACCTGCTATTTCCCTTCACCTGGGAGGTCTACACCCAACTCCAAGGATGGGGATCTAACTCCTGGCGTCCTACAGTTTTTAATTCCATGTCGCCTGTAAGCAGCTAATGAGATCACATTTTACCAGGTGGTTTGGTTAGGACAAGGGGTGAAAACAGTTGTCTGAGGTTTTATTGTGCCCAGCCCCGTGCTGGCCCAGCACCTCGCCAGCCAAGCAGAGATTCTGCAGGGGCATCCTGTGGGGCAAGCCTGGGGGACGAGCATGCTGCCTGACTCCTGGCCATTTCCAAAGGTGAGGACTCATTTACACCTGAACACCTTCTATGCATCTCGGGGCAAGACTGCCTTTGCCCTGGAGAAAATCCTTCTGGTAGCAGTGTTCTTCTGAGACAGAATCTGCATTCGAGGGTAGAGAAAGCACCATTTAAGGAACATTCCATGATGTCTCGTCCAGTGGGTGAAACGCATTCCTGTGTTGGTGGTGGAGAGTTTCTGCTAGCTTTGTTGCTTTTAAATTGTTGAAAGCATTGAAATGACTGGTAGCTCAGATGCTTTAAGCCAGTTCCTCTCAGGGCCCGGGAGAGGCCTTGCGGTCCAAAAAATGGAATAGAGGCAAATTAAATGATAATATTACACCTGCCCCGATCTGTAATTTAGACTCTTGTAATGAAAGGACAATGAATGGCTTTGCCTTTCTGCTGTGTGGGAAGCTTTTATCACAGCTGTTCGGGTTACAAATAAGAAGCCATAAGCCCCCCACCATCACCACCAGCAGAGCGCTTTCTCCTTCCCCCAGGGCTGCTGTGGGTGGACACAGAATGCATTTTCCAAGCCGGCAGCCCCCGTCCTCCTCGGCAAGTTGGAAGGGCTCCTGGCTCCCTTTAAGAGGCTCTCTCCACGGTTCAGGGTGATGATGCCTCATGCCCACTGGGGTCTGGCCTGCACCGTGAGCTCCCCCTGTCACGTCTGTGTCCTTGCAGAGGGCAGAGTGCACAGGCCGACGTGACTTCCCGTAAATAAGCTGGTCCAGAAGCTTTGCCTGTCACCCCACTGGCCCACGTTTGCTCACATTGTTCCGCCTGGCTGCAGGGA
This sequence comes from Callorhinus ursinus, assembly GCF_003265705.2. Taxonomy (NCBI): domain Eukaryota; kingdom Metazoa; phylum Chordata; class Mammalia; order Carnivora; family Otariidae; genus Callorhinus; species Callorhinus ursinus. The sequence goes on along the minus strand of NW_027397142.1, from coordinate 3,575,102 downwards.
GGCTGGGAAGTGAGGTCTTCCGTAGGGTGTCCTGGGTGCAGCCCAGGTGTTCTGGAAGGCTCTAAAAGGAAGAAAAGCTTCCAGGGGCAAAGAGTGGTGCCTGCCACAGCCACTGAGGCACTGGGCAGTGACACTGAGTCACTGGTCCCGTGTGAGGGGACACCTGTGCCTCGTTGGTCACTCCCCAGCCCTGAGCTTCCCTTGGACCACGGGGCTGGAGTCAGGAAGTATGACAGAGAGCTCTTCCCTCTCAGTCTGGGGTGCGAGGGAGAGGTCCCCGCGACAGGCTGTCCCCGGGCGCCCTGGCCACCCCACCTGCGCCTTAGGCACCGGGACCCCCCACCACCACCTGGCTTTCCACATACCTGCACATTCCTGAGGACGTGGAAGGAGTGAAGAGCCAGGATGACACCTGGCTGCCCAGCTTGGGGCAAGGCTGGTCGGTCTCAGGGGCTGCCCGACCACAGACTAGGGGCTTAAGCAACACAAACGCACGGTCTCTCAGCCAGGACTCACCACGGGCCCAGATGCAGGTGTGGCCACGTCTGGCTCCCTGCTGGCACCAAGGGAGGAGGTGTTCTCGGCCTCTCCCCTCTGAGTCTGGTGGTCGCTGGGCAGAACTGCAGTCCGTCCACAGCATCGCCTGCCCCCACCTGCACCTGTGGCATCCACACTCCCCTTTCCATGAGGACACCAGTCCCACTGGATTAGGGCCACGCTGCTGCTATGTGACCTCGTCTTAACCTCACCAGTCACATCTGCAATGGCCCCGTTTCCAAATAAGGTCACCTTCAGAGGTGCTGGGGGTTACGACTTCAATGTACCTTCTGAGGGGGGCACAATTCAGTCCATAAAAAAGGTTCTTTCCAAGTTGAGGGCAGGTGGGAAGAGGCGAGCAGGAGGAGAATCCACGGGGGCTTCACTGTGCAGCAAGGCTTTATCTCCTCACACAGTGGGGACAACGTGTGATGTCTTACCCTTCCTCCTGTTTTTCATCTGTCAGTGAGGCCAAGGGTAGAAGAGACACAAACCCACAGTGACCGAACATTAGGGGCCATGGCCATTGAGGGGGGTACCCCAGAGCCAGCGCGGGAGTGCAGACCCTCAGACCAGTGCTCAGCCCGGGCGGGGCGGGGCGGGGGGCGCCTAGAGGAGAGACGACCCTGTGCTGGTTCGGGGGCGGGGGGTCAGGTACCACGGAGGCAAACGAGTGATGGGTACATGTGGAAGGTAAGGTCGTGCAGAAAGGCGACCATCAACACCAGGAAGAGTAAAAAGATGCCCAAGAAAATAAACATCTTCCCACGTAAGGAGGGTAGCTACGAACAGTATTTACAGACCATACTGTTGTAAGCACTCAATGTTAGTTTAAGAAACATGATGATTGAAGGAAGGGGCAGAGAACCATCGATCTCCATAGGAGGAACCAACCAGGCAGCTCTTCGAGGTATTTATCCACATGAGGAAGGCTCTAGAAACAAGAGCTGGGAGAGGTGAATGGCTGCCCCCGTGCAGGGATACCAAGTGCTGGGGACCGGGGGCAGGGCTGCTATTCTGCATCATAAATCGGCCGCACCGTGTTCCTTTTAAAACATATTATTTTGATAAACTAAAGGAGGGCTAACATCCTTGAACACTTTGGCATCTTTAAAAAGGTGTGTGGGTCAGACCGCGGTGCCACGGAGGGTAGCTCAGCGCGCGAGCCCTGAGGACGCGGACGCGGAGGGCCGGAGCAGGCTCCCCCTTCGCGGGAGCACTGTCGGGGCTGATGCGCTGCTGGTGGCCGGGGGCGGGGGGCTGTGCCTCCAGATGCCAGCAGCACGCCCCAGGTGGGACAGTCAGATGCCGCGGCCCAAGGCGCCCACGCCCGACACCCCGGCTGGATGCCCGGCTCAGCCGGTGGCGTGATCCCGACGGAGACCGCGTGGAGACCGCCCGTGGGGAGGAAGACAGGGTCGTTGGCCTGGCGGGGCTGGAAGGGGACATGTTCGGGCTGGGGAGATGCCCTGAAAACACACCCCGAGATTGTCTTTCCCCTCTTCTGCATCTCAGCTCTGGTCTTGACTCAGCCACACGCCTCGGGAGCTCTGGGCCTCGAGGGGTTGCCCACACAGCCGTTGCCTCTGGCCTGGAACCCACTCTGGACCCTTCATGACAGACGTCTGGAGCACTGGTCTCTCTGCTACCCAGCAAAGCCTGCAGCGAGGGACACAGGAGACAGCAGGGCCTGCCTGAGGTGCTGTGGCTTGCAGAGACCTCGGGCTGCCCTCTGTGGTCTGGGGGCCTGGGGGCCGCCTTTGGGGACCCTTGTTCCTTCTGTCAGAGAGGCCTTTCTGTTCTCAGCAGCTTCTACGCCCCCCAAACGGCTCAGAGCCACTGGGCTGGGCCGGGTTCCATGAGGCTCTCCAGCCCACGGGTCTGTCCTTGTCTACGAAGGACAAAGCTGTGAAGTGACACGCCAGCCTCTTGCCTGGAGGGGCCGAGCGGTGCCCATGTCCCTCAGGCGCTGACGGACGCCCCCCGCCCTCCAGCGGGTTTGCATGTGGGAAGAATTCCCAGGCTTTTCTCTGTGATTTTCCCCTTACTAATAGGACTTCCAGCACTTTGGCCCCATGAATGACGGAAAAAGTGTGTTTTTCTTCATTAATGTGCCTGCTACCAAAACGACTCATTTGAAAATTCATTTTGGCCACGGCCGCAGCATCTGTTACCGGTTCGCCTGGACCCGAGGGCACAGGTGCTTCCTTGCCGGCGTCAGACGGTCCGGCTCCAGCATCTTCGCCCCCTTCCCAGGTCTGGACAGCAGCCTGGGGCAGCTGGGAGTGAACGGGGCCCCGTTTCCCCACCAGGTCGGACAGACGCGTTTGGCCGCCTGAGCCCCGAGGGCAGGGGTGTGCCCCTGGCCGCCCGTTCCTCTCGCGCCTGAGCCCTGCGGTGCCCACCGCGTAGAGCCCTCCGGCTCGACCCCTCCGTGCCGGGGGGTGGCAAGGATCCGTTTTCACCTGGAACACTGCAGGGGGCGTGGTGAGGGCTCCCTTCGCGGGGGTCCCTGGAAATCCGCCGCAAGAGACGCAGCGGGTGTGAGCGGCGGCTTGAACAACCACCAGACCGTGCGGTGGCTGCGGAGGGGGTCTGGGTGTCCTGCATCATGATTTTGACCTTCCACCTTTCCCAAACTGTCACTTTCAGCAATCGGGGGAACAAGCCGCGAGTCCCAGTTCCCCGTAACCTCAGTGAATAAACTGCCTAAAACTCTGTCGGGTTTGTCTGCTTAAGAAAGAGAATAGATTGTCTGCAAGAAAATTCCCCCGGGGCTCGCCTCGTGAAGAACGCTTCCCGCCGCAAGTGCTGTGTGAGGAGGGCGCGGGCTGTGGAGACGCAGGTGCCGCGGCGGCCACCAGGGGGCGCGGGCGCCGCTTGGAGAACGCGACACAGCGCACAGAAGGCCGCCCGCACACAAAGGGCCTCCCTCCGGCCCGGCTGCGGCGGGGACCGGCGCCCGCGCCGCCGGGGGGCCTGTGTCCGTGGCAGGTGTGGGCCCAGGGCACAGCGGCTCGTCTAGAAGGGCGGGCGACGGCCGCGACGCGGAGCCCACGGACCCCCGCGGGCCTGTCCTCAAGCGCAGCCCCGGCAGTCGGGCTCCAGGAAAGCCCTGCGCGCAGAGCACACGGGCCGCAAGCCCACATCGGGGGAAACGGCCGGCAAAACCAGAGCCAGGGTGGGGTGCTTCCCTGGGGCGGGGGTCTCCACAGCGCTGAGAAGTGGTTCCCAGAAGGCTGACGTGGGACTCCCGGGGTGGGCCCCGAATTGTCCCGGATGGAGCCCGAAAGGCTCCCGTGGGGTGGGTGCTTCTGGACCGCTGGCAGGGGGAGTCTTTGGTCAAGCAGGCTCCCCTCCCCCTCCCCAGGTGTGTGGGGTGGGGGGCAGGCCGGTGAGGCCCAAGCTTGGCTTGGCAGCGACCCGGGAGTGAGGCCGGCGCCCTGTGCTCCAGCCTCTGCGACTTCGATGTCTGAGGACATTTTTTTTTCCTTTAAATTTTTTATTGTGATGTTAATCACCATACATTACATCATTAGTTTTGGATGTAGTGTTCCGTGATTCATTGTTTGTGCATAACACCCAGTGCTCCATGCAGAACGTGCCCTCTTTAATACCCATCACCAGGCTAACCCATCTCCCCTAACCCCTCCCCTCTAGAACCCTCAGTTTGTTTCTCAGAGTCCATCGTCTCTCATGGTTCGTCTCCCCCTCCGACTTACTCCCCCTTTCTTCCTCTCCTGTTATCTTCTTCTTCTTTTTTCTTAAAATATGTTGCGTTGTTTCAGAAGTACAGATCTGTGATTCAAGAGTCTTGCACAGTTCACAGCGCTCACCGTAGCACATACCCTCCCCAATGTCTATCACCCAGCCACCCCATCCCTCCCACCCCCCACCACTCCAGCAACCCTCAGTTTGTTTCCTGAGATTAAGAATTCCTCATATCAGTGAGGTCATAGGATACATGTCTTTCTCTGATTGACTTATTTCACTCAGCATAACACCCTCCGGTTCCATCCATGTCATTGCAAATGGCAAGATTCTGAGGACATTTTTGGAAATGGGGGAGGAGATGCTGCGGGCGTTTAGTGGGGAGTCCTGCTTCCTCATCTTGCGATGGGAACAATCCGTACCTCATCAGTTAGTAGGGTTAGTGAGACAGTCCGGACCAAGTGCTGGAACGGTGGCCTCACACACGAAGCCTCAGTGAAGGGCCACTGGGCTGCTCCCCAGCACCTTCGGGGCTGCAGGAACAGCTGTAGGAGTGCCTGGGCGGCCCTGGGCTCTATGCTGGCCGCCTGCACAGCCACCCAGGGCCTGCTGGCTGAGGCTGTCATCACCAGTGCCTTCAGCAAGTGTATCTGCGGGTTCTAGAGCGCCGGGCGTTCCGCGGGGCCCCGGCTCCCCAGTCCCACACCTTCGGCTTCCTCCGGGACTTCTCCACTCTCTCGGGGACTGCTGATTACACAGCAGACCATGCGGTGGAGGTCACACGGCCCAGCGCGTTGGCAATGAGCTCCTGTCCTTCAGAGCGTGGGGAGGAAGGGCACCGGGAGGCTGATTCGGCACCCCGTGCTGGTTGATTCCAGGCTCTTGGCCCAGATCGCATTTTTCTTTAGTCTGTTTCCACCATTTTGCCTTCAACGAAAAGCTTAATCCAACAGAAACATTCGATTGCTTGCTTCCTCTGCTCATGTGTTCCCTGATTCAGCAAACATTCACTGATTTCTATGCTATGTATTGTATTCATATGGCTCAAGGGTCCATCATGGTGATTCTTTAAAAACTAAGCACAGTCTCCTCCAAAGGACAATGGAAATGTTCACCTCCAGAGACAGGTAGTTTCATGCAACTTTCAGATAATCTATTCTGGGTTATCTTTATTGTACTTGGCCTTTGTGAAAAAGATGCAGGAACCCAGAGAAAGCCCTACGGTAACCAGGCGCTACACTAGACACCCTTTATTGCTCCAACCCAGCTACTGCAGAGTGAAGGGGGCCATTGCTAACAGGCATGAACCACACAGAAAAGACAAAGACCTAACTTTCCTGATACACAAATAGAACCTAGAAGTAAGAAAATAGCAACCATTAGAAAACAAAACCACCTTGCAGGAACTGATTGGAAAACTCACAAGAGAAATACAAATGGTTAATAAATGCAGTAAAAGCCACGAGTCTTACTAGCGATCAGAGAGATGCTGGGTAAAAATGAGAAACCACTTCCACCTGTAGATCGGCAAACATGTGAGACTCTCAGCCGTGAGAATATGAGGAGGCACAGCAGAACCAAAGGGAACTTCACAGTACTTCTCAAAAGGTTAGATATGTATACGCCAAAATTCCAGAAGTTTCAGTTTTAGCTCTGGCAGTAGACATACTCAGGCAAGGTCACAAGGACAAATGGACAAGTGTGTCTCCCTGACCGTGGGTCATGATGGTGAAAAGTTGGAGATGACCTCATGTTCTCCAGGCGTCAAAACTTAAGTAGCTGAAAATCTGTTCTTCTGGGTTTTTTTTTTTTTAAAGATTTTATTTACTTATTTATTTACTTATTTATTTACTTATTTTAGAGAGAGTGTGCAGAGCTCCAGGTCAAGTGTTCTCCAGAATATATTTGCAAATTATATATCTGATAAGGGGGTAATACTCAGAATATATAATGAACTTCTACAATTCAACAACAAAAATTAACCCAATTAAAGAATGGGCAAAGGAATCAAGTATACATTTCTCTAAAGATGGTATTCAACGGCTAAGAAGCATATGAGAGATGTTTAACATTACTAAAATCAGAGAAATGCAAATCAAAACCACAGTGAGATATCTTCACATCTATTTAGGATGGCTTCCATCAAAAAAAAAAACAAAAACAAAAACAAAAAAAAACCCAGAGGGGCGCCTGGGTGGCTCAGTTGGTTAAGCGACTGCCTTCGGCTCAGGTCATGATCCTGGAGTCCTGGGATCGAGTCCCGCATCGGGCTTCCTGCTCAGCAGGGAGTCTGCTTCTCCCTCTGACCCTCTTCCCTCTCGTGCTCTCTCTCTCTCATTCTCTCTGTCAAATAAATAAATAAAATCTTAAAAAAATCTTTAAAAAAAAACAGAAAATAACAAGCGTTGGCAAGGGTAATGAGAAGTTGGAACCCTTGTGCAGTGTTGGTAGGATGGTAACAAGGTGCAGCTGTGATGGAAAACAGTGTGGAGGTGTCTCAAAAAAATAAAAAATAGAACTATCCTATGATCCAGCAATCCCACTTCTGGGTATACACCCAAAAGAAATGAAAGCATGGTCTCAATGAAATATTTACATATCACACCCACAGCAACATTATTCTCAATAGCCAAGACTTGGAAGCAACCCAAATGTCCATAAATGGACAAATGGATACACAAAACGTGGTCTGTACAAACAATAAAATGCTATTCCTCCTTAAAAAGGAAGGAAATCCTGACACCTGCTATGACCTGGATGAACCTTGAGGACATCACGCTGAGGGAAACAAGCCAGTCACAAAAGGACAAATACTGTGTGATCTCCCTTATATGAGGACCCTAGAGGAATCAGATTTACGAGACAAAGTAGGATGGTGGGTGCCAGGGTCTGGGGGAGGGGGATGAGAGTTAGTGTTTAATTGGGACAGAGTTACAGTTGGGAAGACGGAAAAGTTCTGGAAATGGACAGTGGCAATGGTTGTGCATTTTTCTATCACATTACTATATGTATTATTCTTACTATTTGTGGGTATCAGAAAAGATCTGGAAGTATACACACCACATTGTATTTGCTCCTGAAAATAAAAGTTGAAGGAGAGAATTCTAAATTTTACTTATCCATTTCTATACTATTTGACACTTTCAGAAGGAAGGGAAATTACTAGTACAGTTTTTTAAACCAGAAAAATAAGGTTTAATATTTATATAGTTTATATGGGTAGTTAGGGAGAGAGATGATAAGTTGGTTAGCTAACTAGTTAAATGCTTGCTTATGAATGCTGAAACTCAGTCCATTTCTCTATCTTAAGAACGATTATTATTTTTACTTCTCCAGGTAAAATTTGTTATTTTTACTTTTGTGCATTTATGCTTCAGGATTGTAATTCTGGAAATCAGAAGTAAGGTCCTGTAAAGCAGGCTATAAAATTCTCCTGGTGGGCTCCTCTGTAGAGTGCCCATAGTAGCAACCCAAAGCAGAGTAGAGCAAATAAAAGGAGTAAAGACATCATGATGATGGTGACAATGACAATGGTGATGGTGATGATGGTAGTGATGGTGGTGATGATGGTGGTGATGATGGTGATGGTGGTGGTGATGATGGTGATGGTGGTGGTGATGATGGTGATGATGATGATGTGATGATGATGGTGATGGTGATGATGATGGTGATGATGATGATGATGGTGATGATGGTGATGGTGGTGATGATAGTGATGATGATGGTGGTGATGATGATGGTGATGGTGGTGATGGTGATGATGGTGTGATGATGATGGTGATGATGGTGATGATGATGATGGTGATGATGAATGTGGTGGTTGGTGGTGATAGTGATGATGCTTAACATTTATTGAGCTCATGTGCTTGCCAGGCTATCACAACCCCATGAGATAGGTACTGTTATTGTGCCCATTTTACAGATAAGGAGAATGGGACACCAAAAAGTCATCAGCCAAGCACACGTAGCTAGGAAGGGGTGGAGCCCTGGACCTGAACCTGGTTTGGGAACCAATGTCCTGGGTCTGCCTTTCCTCATCTTCACTACAGGAGAGAGCAGAAGTCACCTGGGCATAGCAGAGCAGAGCCTATGAGATAGGGATGCCTTCAGGAAGAGGGAGCAGACCTCATGGGTCTGTACCAAGGGATGGGCTCAGGCTCCTAGCACCAGGAAGCTCCAGGAGGGTGGGGGGAAGGGCATGATCCTCCCTGTAGTCACAGGTTTCTGCCCTCAGTGAGGTCAGAGCTTCAGCTCCTGGGATGGGGGACATGGCTGGGGAGAGGGGCAAGGCTCTGCTCCAGGAGGGCGTGGGCTGCTTACAGGGAGGACCGGTGATGTGAATTGGATCACACAGTGTTCACAATGGGAGCACAAGCATAGCCCACACCCCACCTTTTTTTTTTTTTTTTTTTTTTTACAACAGGGTGCCCCAGGGCAGGGGAAGGAGAGAAACAGGGAGTCCCAGGGACAGTGCAGCCCGTGCATGTTTGGTCACATTGGCAGCTGGGGGTCACCAGGAGCCGTGCCCGGTCCAGAGGTCAGCACTGGGGCTCACCAGTGGGAGGAAGAGCTTGGGCACCTGGAGCTGCTTGGGCTGGACAGAGGAGCTGGGAGTGGCCAGAGGGGAGGACATGAGGCTGCCGTGGCCACGGGCTCGGACACAGCATGTTCGGTGTCCTCCTGGGCGTTCAGCTCCTCACCCATGAAGTGGAGACGGGGAAGAGGCATGATTTGCTAAGACGTTCCCAGCTCTAATGTGTTGCGCTCCCAGTAATAGAAGAGAATTCCAGCCGGGTACTTATTTCCACAGCCCAGCATCTTTGGGCTCCCTGGGGAGGGGGAGAAGCAGCTATAGGACAGAGGGTCTGGCTGCCAACCCTGGTTGAGCCTGGGGTGAGGTCCCCCAGGGGAGGGTGCCTATGCCTGGGCTCTCACAATTTTGTTTTCCGGAGTCAGTTGCCTTAGGGGACAGCTGCAGAGAGAAGACTGACTGATCTCAGCAGGAGAATTTGACACAGGGAGTAGAAATTCTACCTGCTTAGTGCTAACTTTAATCTGAGCCAGTTACGTTTACACAGACCAGCAAACCTCCTTGTTGACTAAGAGAGCCTTTCAGGGTTTGGCTTCCAGGCCCTGGCTCTTAGTTTCCCACTTGATGTGCAGTTTCTCTATCCATTTCTCCCTCGCACCACCTGGGAAATGAAGTGGTTCCACCTAAGAGGGTTTTCCAAATGACAGAAATCTGGAAAAATGAATTCTACAGCAAATATTCACTGTCATTTCCAACTATCTGTAACACAGTATGAATATCCTACCTCAGGAGGGCATGGGGAGTTTGGGTTAGATTTCAATGTTCTTGTACTCGGGAAAAAAGGAGTTTGGGCAAAGCTCTAGAAACTCCCAAAAGTCTGGATGAAGTGGGTGAGTCAGCAGAAGAGCAGGTGTTCTGTGCTTCTGGAAAAGTAAACATTGTCATAGGAAACAAAAAGCCGACAGAGATGTCGTGTCTGCCGGATCTGGAGGCCAGAGTCTAGGCCAAGGTGTCACGGGACCACAGTCCCTCAGAAGGCACGAGGGTGGGGAGGTCTGCAGCCTGGGGCGTTCCTTGGCACTGTAGCCCCTGGCCTCGCGCCGGGGCCTCCCCTGTCTTCCCGTCCTCTTCTCTTTGCTGCCCTGGGTCCAAGTTTCCCCTCTTGACAGGGACACCAGCCCTGCTGGATCAGGGCCACCCTAGTGACAGCGTCTTCCCCTGGTTCAGGGACTGCAATGACCCTCTTTCCAAACAAGATCACATCCTGAGATGTTGGGGTCGGGCTTCCACTCATCCTGGGGTGGGGAGCACAGGTTTGCCCAGAACACACAGGGTAAAGACCAGGGAGTTCCCCGGAGAAACGGTTCCACGCAGAAGGACTGGGAAAGGAAGCTCTCCCCGACTTGTCTTTGCTCTGACCTTGAGGGGAGCCAGGGTGCTCAGAGAGCAGACAAATCATTCTTGTTCCTGATGGTTTTAAATGACCAACTGTACAATGGCAAATTCCTGTATGTGGATCTTAGGAAACACAACAATTTCATTTATGAGACACCTTCCAACGAGGCTTTTCTGTGTGCCCAGATTTCTTAAGGGACTCATTGCCAATCCTATAATGTGAGATAAAGTGCAGACTCTCCCTCCTTTCGGATGTGAAACTTTGAAATGATCTTCCTGTGACTTGTTGGCATGTTGACCTTTTTCCAGACGGCTTGGCCAGCTGGCGGGGGTCCAAGGGAGACGTGGACAGTGAGGTGTGGTGGGGAGGGAGAGGCAAGTCCCAGAGCTGGCTCGGCAGGCCGCTCCTGTGGAGGCCTACAGATTCCAGCAGCGCGTGTGAGTGCAGGCTCGCAGCCCCCCCCGGGGCCGGCCGGGGGAACGAGGACTCGGGAGGCGGCTCGTGAGGGGCACAGCTGCCCCCCTCAGCCCGCGATCCTGCTCCGAGCTTAGCCCCGCACCTGCCCTGCCCTCCTGGGGCCTTTGTAACTGAGGTGACTGACAGGAAGCCAGGGGGACAAGGTGAAGCTGCGGGCCCCGAGCGGGAGAGAACGAAGACAGGTACGAAGGCGGGCGGAAGGTCAACGAGGTACAACGTGAAGGACGGCCACAGACCTCCGGGCGCAAAGCACACAGCACTGTGCCTGGAACAGGCGGGTGCTCAGGGTGTTGGTGTGGGGCGGCGGCCGCAGGCTCTCGTGACATTCAGAGCCAGCAGCCGGTGTCACCCCGGGTTGGATCCCGACAGCCCCGCTGGCCGCGGCCGGTGCAGGCTGGAGGCAGGAGGTGTGGATGGCTCGGTGCAGCCCAGCCACAGGCCTGGGAAAACTCGTCCACGGCGCCGCGGCCCTCGCTGACATTGTGCACAGGGCGACAGGACGACCCAGGGCAGTCAGAACCTCGTTGGGGGCGGCGGTAATAACAGTCAAACATGTCTCACTGGTAAACAGCCTGCACGAAATGTGACCGCTTCACTTCGAAGCTCCACCAATGAGAGATCCTAACCACCCGATTTAGGTTCTCGTTCGCCGACTGAAGCTTACACAGGGAAAGGGCCGCAGCTATGCCGGCGGACAGTCGGGGCGCAGCGCCCAGGAGCAGTGGCGTGGCGGCTGACGGACGCCGGAGCCAATGGATCCACCTATTCAACACTTCCGACAGGTGTTCACAGGTGACAACCAGACCCGAGGCGAGGCGCTGGGCAGGGCGGCTCACAGCGGGGGAGGACGAGGGCAGCTGTCACGGCTCAGGTGGTCATGCGGACAGAGCCCTGTGGCCTGGGGAGCTTCGGGGAGATGAATGTGAGAGGGACGCTGGCTGGGGTCTGAGCAGCACAGCTGTGACGGGGAAGTGACTTCCGTGGACCAAGCTGCGTGTCTTCCTCGTCTTCTGAACCTGAGAACGTGCATCCCGAGGAACAACAAAACTGTAGAAAACTAGTCAAACAGGTGCCAAAACACCAAAATCCAGCATCCCAGAAACAGAAAGAGTAATGAAACCCACGTGTCGTGAGGGGCCACAGTTTTGTCTTCAAAATCACGTCTGGGCTGGCCACGGCTGGGCCCCCGATGCCCCCATGCTCCCCAGCCCACCTGGCCCCAGCACACGGGGGCTTCTATAAATGCCTGGGTGAGAAACTCCTCGGGTGTCAATCTTATGAAGAAAATCCACAGAGCACCCACCAAGTTCAGGTGTCAGGATTGGATAGATTTCATGCATCTGTCTCTGCCTATTTTGGCCGCATTCAGGGATCAATAAGAAAACCCTCCTGCGTTGGGGCGCCTGGGTGGCTCAGTCAGTTAAGCGTCTGCCCTCAGCTCAGGTCATGATCCCGGGGTCCTGGGATTGAGCCCCGTATCAGGCTCCTGGCTCAGCGGAGAGCCTGCTTCTCCCTCTCCCTCTGCCTGCCGCCCTGCCTACTTGTGATCTCTCTCGGTCAAATAAATGAATAACATCTTTTTTTTTTAAGATTTTATTTATTTGAGAGAGAATGAGAGATAGAGAGCACGAGAGGGAAGAGGGTCAGAGGGAGAGGCAGACTCCCTGCCAAGCAGGGAGCCCGAAGTGGGACTCGATCCCGGGACTCCAGGATCGTGACCTGAGCCGAAGGCAGTCGCTTAACCGACTGAGCCACCCAGGCGCCCATAAATGAATAAAATCTTAAAAAAAAAAAAAAGAAATCCCTCGTGTGGCTAATTTATTGCTTATCAGCCCACCTCCTGTTCAAAAGCAGGCCTGATGGTAGATTAGTGGGGAGTGGGCCAGAACCTTATTGCATAGTATGTACTGAAGCAGAATTTTAATATCTTTATTAATCTTTTACAATATAATGCTTTTCAGAGATCCCAACTTTGCCAGCTACATTATTACAAAGAAAGCAGAAACTCAGAAAGTCAGTTGTTAGCAAAGGTCTATTTTAACACATGAAACAGAAAGGTTTATTTATTTTTAAAAACTATTTCATCTTAGAGAGAGGGGGAGAGAGAATCTCAAGCAGGCTCCACGCTCAACACAGAGCCCGAAGTGGGGCTCGATCCCCTGACCCTGAGATCATGACCTGAGCTGCCGAGGCGTCCCAGGCAAGGCAGGTCTAGATTCCTTTTGGCTCCCTTCCCTCATCGCTGTACCAGCGTGAAGGGAATGCCTGTAGCAAGGGCGGGACAGGGCCAGGGCACCAAGTGACGAGCATCCAGGGTCAGTCTTGAACCTCCAGGAACTCTTCAGCTGAGGTTGGAGGGGACTCGGACCAGTCGAGTCCCTGCGCTCAGCCTCGCCCGTGCAGCTAACCGAGGGGACAAGAAACAATCTGTGAACAGCGAGCCTCACCCATAACCAAACAGGATGACAGATTCCTCGCCCGCCAACCCACCAATGGTCCCGGAAGCACCGCGCTCCCAGACTTACTGTCAAACCTGGACTTGGACGGTTTGGGGTGGGTGTCGCTGTGCTGGAGACACATGGACTCCTCTCGGGCAGGACTTTGAGTCTCTGTGGTGAGGGAAATGTCTGCTGGTGGTCACTTTTCCTGGGCTCTATTTGCAGGCAGACCCCTATCTAGGATGGGGAGAAGCGGCCCTTCACCCCCAGAGCATAGCTCTCCTGGGAGGGTGGAACCAGGCCCAGGCAGATGCCCCACCTGCCAGAGTTGGGGGGGGGGCGGTGTCAATGTCTACTGCCAGTCACTTCCCACCGGAAGGAAAAATACACTCGAGTAGTGTTTCCCCAAGAGTAGTTAATAAACATTTGTCAAGTTTGAAGAGCTATAAGATATTTTCCCATTCCAAATTCTAACATCCCAAAGCCCCCTCCACCCCTTTAAAGAAAATCTCATAAACACAATAATTGGTTTTGAACCTTTAATAAAAGTAAAAAATGAATGCAAAAAGAACACAGTGCTGAAAACTTAGTATGAATGTGAATCTCACTAGATGTTTGTATCTGGTATAGTGCAAATTTTGTTCATAATATTTTACATTTTTACAAACGCAAATCACTTTGGTTCATATACTTGCTATAAAGTATTGGCAAAAAAATTCTTCAGATTCACATTTTTTGGCTACATTATTTCTAACAGATATAGATTTACTTCCAGTTTCAGAGAAAATACTTACTGTTTGTACATGATCAAGTATATTTTAAAGATTCAATTACTTCTTTCACCTAGTAACTTCTGGTTTCTCATAAAATGCTGACCTCTTCCTTGAAAAATCTTTTCACGCAGCTAATCATCCATCTTCACTTTCAGAAAACGCGTAAGGGGTCAGTGCAAAGTTCAGAATGATCCCATTTTCTTTTACACAAAATTCCTCTAAAACAGATCAGCTACACAGTCACCTACAATTTACTCCAAGGTATTTTTCTCAGAACAAAACCAAATAACCGCAACAAGATCATCACGCGAGTGGAACCGAGGGCGCATGTCTGCAGCCACAGCCGCCAGGCCCTCCGACCCCCGTCCTGCCCATTGCCCGTTTCTAGTCAAAAGGAGTCTCGTAATGAAGTCACTTTCACAGAATTTAAAACAAAAACATTTAAATTGCAAAGTACAAAAAGGTAAATTTGTAAGTAAAAATGACAAGTCTACTAAACCCACACAACTGGAGTATTTCAAAGGACCTGGGCTCAGTGGAGGGCACAACAGAGTAACTTCATAACTGAAAGAAATTATTGCTGAATTCTGCCTCCATGCAGCACTGAAATGAATGGAGAACCCTCTTTAACCTCTCACACGTTAAAAAAAAATAAATATTTAAGAGAATACAAGGCTCAGATTGGTTTTCATATACATTGCACTTGACGTTTGAGACCCAATCCTTGCAAAGCGGGTCTAGGATGGTCTATGCCATTCAGTGAATACATTGTGCTCACCAAGATCTTTGAGTATTTAGAGACACCCAATGTTCAATGTGGCGGCGTGTGCACGCGTCGTTTACAAGGCAATCACAGATTGCAGATTCCATAGGGCTGTGGGAGAATCGCCACGTCCGGTCTGGAGGGTGAAACCACGCAGGACTCTGGCTCACTAGGACTGAGATACACGGCAGACGGGACTCCCTCAGAGGATTATGGATTTTGGATGAAACTTCTCAAGTATCGAGGTGAGAATTCCAGAATATCACAGTGTGGGCCTACGGCCTTCACTGCCCTCCATGCTCAGTAAGATTGTCTGCACAAAACTCCGCGGGAGGAAGGAGAGCGTGGCTGTGCGCTGTGGTACACCTGCGTGTGGCACGTGAGCGTAAAGCGTCTCAGCACTGCGGCCGCACAAGAGCGGCCTCCCTGCACTCACCGCCACTTCTTTTTTTACACAACCCTATTTTTAAAAGATCTTTTGGATAAATATTATTCCTATTTTTCCACACTTCACCTTTGTTAAGCACCATCAAGCTATCCCTTGTGGGCACCAACACAAAACCAACAGCTGGTAATTAGGCTTTAGTTCAAGGCTTTGAAATATGGCAACTTGCTTTTAATAACATAAATGAGATTGAATACTCGGGAAGCCGTGCCCGCCAGCACTCCTGCGCCCGCCTGGGGTCGCGTCTCCACGGAGGACACGGGCACGGACGCGGCAAGCAAGGTACCATTTCGAGAGAAGCAGTTCTTCTCCACTTGCTATTCTAAGACAGGTGAGTTATTTTTCCGGGAGTCACTGGTACAGTCAGCCCAATCTAAATGGATCACTGAGGAAAAGAGATAATCTTTGTCACAATCCAATGTCACAGACTTTCTTCCCAAATCTTGGCTCTTCTCCAGTGGGTTAGAAGACTCAGTCGCTATGTGGCTTTTCAGGAACCCCCTACATGGGAAGAGAGCGAGAACATGAGCCCCGCACACGTGTGCAGAGGAACTCCTCTGACGGTGGGGACAGGAAGTTTGGGAGCCACGGGCACAGAGACGCCCCCCCCCCGTGATGACCTCACCACCCTCAGGCACAGAGATGACCCCCCGCCCCCGTGATGACCTCACCACCCTCAGGCACAGAGACGCCCCCCACC
>NW_027397142.1:3545729-3559321 GCF_003265705.2 Callorhinus ursinus | reverse complement strand
CCACCCTCAGGCACAGAGACGCCCCCCACCCCCGTGATGACCTCACCGCCCTCAGCTGGGAGCCACGAAGCTGCTGTGCGAGTGTAGACAGGGCTAAACCCGCCCCTGAAGGAGGGCGCAGGGGTGCGGGCGGTGGCACGGGGAGGCTCGTGCACTGCGGTCTAGAAAGCACACTCTTCTGGGCACTATCAGTCTGCTCCTGAGGACCCTTCCGGACGGCAGGCAGTCTGCTGAGACAGGCCTGGCTCGGGATGCCGAGGGACGCCTGTGCCCCGCGCTTCCTGGTCTGAGCCTCACAACAACGCCTGCAGGTGTCGGCGTGTCCCCGCCCTCGGGTGCTACCCGCTCTCGGGTGCCGCCTGCTCTCCGGGTGCTGCCCGGCGATTCCCAGCGCAGGGCTGAGGTCTCACTGAGGGAGGAGCAACTCCAACGACCAGGGGCCTCTGTTAAGGTCACAAGGCCACTGAAGGGCACGGGAGGACCTCTGGTGAATGTTTCCTTCCCGGAACCCGTGTGGCCCACTGGCCTCCCCCACCTAGGCACCTGTCCTGTAGGACATCGGGCGAACGCCACCAGTCAGCGAAAGAAGCCCGAGACCGTCCCGTGTCTGATGTGGGAGAAGCGCAGTAAGGGGGCCGCCAGGAGTTTTCGGGCGCTAATTCCTACCCAGGGAAACACAGATGTAAGATCTGGTCATCTGGAAGCACGATGAGCTGCTGGCTACAAACGTGAGAAAGGTCCTAAACAAAGATCGCCTAGAGAAACCCGGGGGCAGACCCACCACACGTGGGGTGCAGAGAACGCGGGTTTGCCACCCGTGGTGTGCGGGAGACTACGGTCAGGTCTGGTGTTAGTGTAGGGACACAAGTCACCGCCGACAAGAGCTATCGCTCAGCCTGGGTCGGACGGGACACCGGGCGCGCTGCCTGAGAGCAGCACGTCCCGGGGCAGGAGGGGACCCCCGCAACGCCAGGGCACCCGCACAGACGCCGGCACGGTCCCCGGGGAGGGCTGCCGGCCGCCACGTGCCAGCAGGACGGGTGTCACACCCGGGCGGCTGACCTTCCTGGCCACCTTCCCCCCGTCTTCACAACGGGCAACAGCAGGTCCTACTTCAAACTGCTACCGCGAAGACTGGACGAGCCAATGCAGCCCTCAGGAAGGACACCAGCGTTACTACAGTTCTTGGCGGCCGAGGGGCGGCCCTCACCAACGGGAAAGAAGTCAGTTCTCTGCTGCCAGGAATCCTGCAGCCTGGGCCACCAGAAGCAGAGCCACATGTCCCCTGCCCTGGGGCAGCGTGACGCCTGAACGTTTTAAGACTTGAAGCTACCAACAGCAATAAATAGAAATTCCACACAATCATGCTACAGGCCCATCATTTTCTCTTAAACATCAGGCAGACAAATGACTACCACATGGAAGAAGTTACTTGAACCACTGAGTGGAACCCACGTGCAACTTTGAGACGTGGCGATCCTTGCAAGTAGTGACATTTCTTCCTAAGGGAGAGAGCCCGGGGGAGGACGGAGAAGGCATTCCAGGAGACCGCAGCCGAGTGCGGGGCCAGCGCTCCGGTCGGCGCTGGCTCCACCACCTTCCTCTCCTGCGTGGAGCTGCAGCCGTCACGCAGCCTTACACTGGGGGGGGTGCCGATCCTGAACTGAGGGTCCTTCTTAAACTCTGCCCCTAAAGTACCAAGGTCCTGCAGACAGCCGAGTGCCAGGCCTCTGCGGAAGGTGGGCCGCAGGAGGAAGCTGACTGCCGCAGAGCGCGGCCTGGGGACAGCCGGGTGGGCCAGCCCCACTCCCGACGCTGAGCAGCTTTCCTGGGATTTAAGCATGAAAATGAGTTTTCGAATTTTGAGCAGTGTAAGCCTGTTTTGAAAGCGGTGACTTTTCCCCTTTCTTTGAAGAAAGAAAACAATTGAGGGGGGAGGCTTAAGTGGTCGCACTCCCCCTAAAAAACCTCTTTAACTCGTCCTCTTTAAAGACAGTTGTCTCCTTGATGAGGAAGGTTCCAGAAGGGCTGACTTTATGTCACAAAAGCATTGCTCAGATTGACAACTCTGGGACCCCAAGTCACACACCCGCACAACAGCGTACGCTCTCCCAGTCTGCCAGGGCGTGCGGCCTCGGTGCTGCCCCGGGGGCTCACGCCCTGTCCCCGCAGGGCTGCCTGCAGCACTGGGCTGGGCCTCGGGCACCTGCAACGCCTCCAGCACTCCAGCCCCTCGTGGCCCTCCGCTGGTGCTGCCTCGGGGGAGCAGCCCCCCAAAGAGCAGGCCCTGTGAAAACCTAGGCAGGCAGGGCACCTTTATCAGGAACGTGCATTTCACCCTTGGGAGCTGACGTAGTCTGAGATTAATCTCCTACGCTCCCGATGCTATCGGCAGGCTTCCCGCACCGTTGGCCGCCGCCGCAGCGGGCAGTCTGTCCACCGCGGACAGGGCACCCAGGGCAGCACCCTCGTTCCACAGGGACAGAGGACTCGCTCAGAGGGAGCAGGCGGCTAGCTTCACCCGCGAATGCGCTGGATGTGCCGGGGACGGAGCAAAGACCACTGCTTCCACGAGATTCGCATACAGATACGTCCGGGGATGGAAGCCAAGGAAGACAAAAAGCCAGGGACCAGCTGGACAGACTCTGGGGCCGTGGGGGGAGGGGGGGCGGCGACGGCAATCTACCGCCAGGGTCGTGCTCAGGAAGGTGGCATCGCTCGGAGTCAAAGTTGGGGTCTCAGCCGCGGTGGCAGCAGGATCAAGGCCGTCTGTGGGGCCCTCCGCGGGAGTGGGCTCTGTGAGCGTGCAGCGAGCCTTCCCTGCCTTCCCTGCCCCCTCACCCACACCCTCCACAGGCTCCAAGATCCTACACGTCACCTGTGTTTCTGATTATAAAAGTAATGTTTTCACTGTAACTTTTTTAATGAGGACTAGAAAAATCTAACAAACTCTAAAAACCATGCACAGTTCTACTTCCCAAAGGTAGCTGCTTCTAACCCGTTCCAGAGCCCATCTCCCATCCCCCCACTCACAAGGCTGACCTCCTCACCAGAGAGGCGAGTGCTGCCCGCCAAGTCAGACAGACCCACGCTGTGGAACAGGGCTTAAACCTGGCTCCCTACTCTCAGACGTCCGTAACTCCCCGAAGCCATGAAGCCAGAAGCCATGCTCCACCACGGAGCTTCCTCCAGCACAAACACAGCTGCACAAGTGAGGACAGTCTCACACATGTTCACTCGTCCCGGGCTCTCCGCCCAGAGAATGGGTGCCTTGCCATCTCCTCCCCTGGAGTGGCCACTCGCCGTCAGTAGCTCCCGTCCCGGGCGACAGGATGGCGGGCGGTGCCCCTGGCCCAGGGGAAGGAAGCCCCCACTTCTGACCCTGCTAACTTTCTCTGCGGCTGGGGCCCAGGGGGAAGGATCTGCACACTCATGGATGGAAACAATGGCACGTGGGGTGGGTGCAGAGACTTGAGAAGTCCGCTCATTCTCATGACCTGGGAGGGAAGGTGATTATTGCGCCCCTCATTTCAAGGTACGGTAAGAACATCCTTACGTAAGTCCCCCTAAAAGGGAAGAGCAAGCTTCAGTAAGGAGAATTAGAGCCCTGCAGTTAGCTTGTTTTAAAATCTTTAATATTCACACTTATCGGTTAAATTTTCACTTAATTTTAAAATCTCCACCCTAACAACTGAAGAGGCACAGGGAGGACCATTCACTAACACAATCTTCAAGTAGTATTTTCAAAGGTACAATTTGCATGACTTTTAAAAAAAAACTTTCCTCCAACCATTTCTAGATGCTTACAACTCGTGCCCGTGGCAAGTTGCTGCCTCTACCCACGAAATGGTTACTTCCTGAACCTGGGTCAAACCTTCTCCGTGAATACACAACAGCATCAGCCCAGCAGCCTGAAATAACAACCTTCAACTTGTTGAAGGTCATTCAAATGTTCATTTAATGGAGTTACCCTGGCTGACGACAGATTTATCCCAAAAGCCATATTAGGAGTTCTCTACTGAAGCTGCTAAAATAGAAGCCTCACAGCAACAAGCACTGGTGGATGGACAATGGACGGATGGTGGACAGATGGTGGACCTGCCCAGTTCAACTCGGAAAACCAGTCAGTGGGCTGGGCAGGAGGGAGCCAGCGCACGGGTGTCCCATGCAAGTCAATATAAGTGAGCCAAGTCCACTGACCCTCATCGGGGCTGCAAGAAACCATATTTTCATCAAGTTCCCTTCTGGGCACTGGCTCCTTGGAACCGTAAGGGGTGGAGGGAGGGACGAGGAACTCCGGAACCAGTGGGATGTGCTACACATTCTATCTTTCAGAACTTAGTTCTATCTCTGTGAACCAGCCACGCAGCCTTCAAATTCAACTCCCACAAGTATCAGCAGGCACAAACAGACGTCCTGTTCTATAAACAGCCTGAGGGACCAAGACAAGTTTTCTGAAAATGCCCCAGGGTTGATCTCTGAGGGCAGTGGCCCTCTTAAGACTCTGCAGTTCTCTTCAGTTCATTTCAATGAAGCCCTAGAGTCAAAGTCAACTCGAAAGAACAGTTAAATGTCCACATTTAATTTTCTCTTACTAAAGTGTTGAAATGTGAATGTTTACTACTAAACAGAACTGCCAAAATGATCCCGGGCTTCCTTTGCCTTTCTGGCTCTCAGGAAACGGCTCCGTGCCCCTGGGAGTCCATCTTGCCCACGACGCCGAGCCAGGCCCGCCAGGCCCACCGGTCCTGGGGAGGACAGGGCTTGCCTACCCAGGCCCGGACCTGGGCGCAGGGTCTCCGCGGCGTCTGCTGCCCTGGCATCACCTGGCCCTGCGTGAGGGAGGGCGGGGGCCTTGTTATCAGCCATTAGCGCTTTCAGTGACCGCACTCTGCCAGTTACTAGAGTAGTTGAGAGCTCAGAAAAGCCACTGAACGCATCCATCACACGCGGGGTTGCCCACAACGCTGCTTGCTTTCCAGCTCATCATGCGTTTACAAATCCCCTGAATCTTTATAATTTAGCAAAGTCCTGAGTTGGTATCGCTACTTATTTTTTTAAACGTACGCTCTTCTCAGTAATCGTTTCCGAGTCTCAACTAGACATAGACCAGCACACGTTACAGTGACTTGCGTAAAGCCAGGCTAGGAGGCCAGCTCCTGCAGCGCCGGGGGCAGACCGCGTCACCACGTACCATAGCCAGCTGCCGCCCTATGTTGCCCACGGTGACACCTCCTGAGAAGAAGATACACGGCAGCCAGGAGCGGATGTAGAGAAAATCCGGGGATGTGTACCTGCAGAGAGAGCAGAGGGACTTGTGCCCGAGCCGTCAGCTTCCCTGAGCTCAGCGGGCCTCCGGGGTGAGACCCCCTTCAGCGGGGAGACACAGGTTACCCGGCTACCGCAACGGGCCGTGGGACGGTCACATCTGAATGCTGCACCCCGACAGCAAGTTACAGATGCTACGCCGTTCACGTGCAAATCAACAATCAGCAGCATTTTTGAGACTTTCCTGCCCAAACCGGCCTCATGTATGTATAAATAAAACATGACATCCAGCTGAGTGGGTGTTTTTAACAAAAGTGGAGTAACAGCTTCTGGACGCAGTCGCTATTTGAGAGTACATACTTACTGATAGACACCATTGTACACCAGCAGCTGAGTGATCAGAGTGGCCAGGAAGGCGATGGTGATCCCAAGCCCGAGGCCACTTCTCGAACGGTCAAATGTCCACCAAAGGCCCAAAGACAGGGCTGCTAATGTCAAGGAGAGCTGGACATTATTGGCAAAATCCAATTTCTGGTGATGCAAGGTTAAGGAAAAGTCCAGTGATTTTTAAGATGATTAAAACAAGCCAAAGAAAAAAACCCAACCAACCAAGCAAAACAAGACACCCCAGATCCTACACGTGTGTTTTCATTATTACGCACCACATAACTCTCCATCCAAAAAACATGCCCAGGCTGCTGCAGAAAGGATTTGCTGGGCACGAGGTTGCCATGATCAGGACGCCTCTGGATCACATGCTTGGATACTTCATCTACAAGGAGATGTTCCCAAAGCAGTAGCTGCTAGCATTTAGACCACAAAATAACGTATTTTGCTAAATCCTCTCTAGTCCCAGTCCTATTTTTTGTTTTGATTAGTAACCTGAACTGAGCAAACACACTTCTCTCCCCATGTCTCCTCGGACACGTCATCAGGTGTCATTCTACGTTACACACTTCCACAGTCTGTGGGGACACAGCTGCTTTTCATCACAACACTACTGATCAGCTGTTGAAAAAAACCAATGTTGTCAGAGCTAAGGTATCTTATAATATCCTCTCTTGACACTCGAATCATTAAAATACAGATAGAGCAGATTTAAGAAACAGTAACTCTAAAAATACCTTCCTCTAAGATTTTGAAATAGACTCTAGTTGTGCTAAAGAAACCCAAAGTCTTGAGACCTGGGAAAGTACGGCCTCTCTTCCTGACAAACATACTAATGTACACACACGTGACATAGTCTGCGCCAATGCATTTCACCCGAGGACTCGGGAAGTCCAGGGACCTTCTGTTAAGAATCCTACTGCAGAGGACACCACCTTTGCCCGGCTCTGAAACTTGGTGGTCGCGGCCAGGGAGGCGGCAGAGAAGCAGAGACCGGTTTCTCTTCAACCTCTAGAAGAAGCGGCCCAAGAACAGGGAC
Source organism: Callorhinus ursinus (assembly GCF_003265705.2). Lineage (NCBI taxonomy): Eukaryota > Metazoa > Chordata > Mammalia > Carnivora > Otariidae > Callorhinus > Callorhinus ursinus. The sequence continues at coordinate 3,552,627 of NW_027397142.1, read as the reverse complement.
CCCCAGATACTTCTCCTTGGGCCAGACACCAGGTCTTCACAACAGAAGGATGTAAGGTGGGCATATGAGAGGGAATTTACAAAACCCACTCCAAAGAACCAGAAGATACTATCACACAACAGAGAAAGTCCTCTCTGCTTCTGGTATTATTTTAAGTTTCCCGAACCACTTTGAAAACGCTTGCTAAGTAGAAACCAAGCAATGTGCTTTAAAATAAGAGTTGGAAGAAGACCATTCAGCGAACCTATGAGATAATATACACTCATTAAAAGGAACAAATGTTTCAGCAGGTACGCTGGGGAAATGCTCTGGACCCAGCACATCCACCGAAGGATACAGCACTGGCGTGGTTGATGCCAACAAACACGGCCACGCAGCGCATCACACTGGCCCACTCCCGCTTAAACTTGTGCGGCTCCCCGAGGTGACTGTCGATGCAGGGGTACAGCAAGCCCACAACAGCTGGTAAAACAACACAGTATTAGGGTCCGCCAGCTTGCAAGCAGAGAACTTCTACGTGGCAATTATTAACATGTTATTCAAATCAATTCTTTTCCTAGAAAAATATATGTGCTATAATACAGCATTTTAATTAAGACTAATTTTATATTTTTGTTTCCCTGAGTACAAACAAAAGGATCACATTGTTTTGAGAAATTTAAAATAAAATTGCTGTTCTTCAGTTTAATTAGGCACGGACCTGAATCAGGCAGGGGGTTAATTATCCATATAACGCTATGACAAGTCAGCCATGCTGAGCCTCCCCCGAGTCCAGGTCCTGACCTGTGGGAATAGCTTGGGACCAGGTTCAGAAAACCAGGGCCCTGTTCCCTGTGGGCTCCGATGGGGCCTGGATCCTCATGTTTGTTCCCTCATGTGTAAAATGACGAGGGTTATGTAACTAGAAGGCGGAGTAGGAAGAGCTTTACTGTGGTCTCGAAGAGTTAGGGAATTTTCACAGGCATAGAATTTTAAAGCATGAGGACAAAGAATTTAGATGGGGGGAGGGTGTGGCATTCCAGGACAGAAGTAAAATGGACAAGTGAAGGCAGGAACAGGGTGCTTGGTGGCTGGTGGGGATCCAGGCCCCTGGGACCGACTGTGGGACGCAAGGCTCAGCACCTAAAGTCATCCAAGTGCGGAGGCTTGAAAGCCACGGGGCTGTTCCACCTGGTGACCGTGAAAGAGATAACTATTTCAGGTTCCTGAACAGAGAAACAAGAGACGCAGTTCTGGCAACACATTCAATGGGAGAGTTTCAGTTTCAATTTCGTATTACATTTTATCAAGTTCTAATTTTAGAGTTTTGAAAACTGGAACCCAATTCTAGAACTTATTTTCCTATAACTTAATCTTACCTTTTACGGTTAAAGGGTAAAGAGATACAAATGTACTGTGGGATTTTGCCCTATGCTTACCTGATAATTTTTTTTAAAAAAAGGAGGTATGAGAAACTGTGTTTCAGATAATCCCAGAATCCCTTGAAGCTGCAATTGCAAATAAAGCCTAGCCTAAAATATTTCATTTTTAAGATCAGATTTTTGATTCAAAGAAAGAACTACTGTACCATATGGGCATGAAACATGGGATCTGCATCTAGGTAAGTTTCCCAAAAAGGATTTTTAATAGGATAGCCATATGCTTAAAGGGTTTAGGGAGGCCAAGTAGTGTCCTATCTTCCTAAGAACAGAGATGACAGCAGTCTACCCACCAAGTAACTACAGTATCCCCCCAGTGATGTGTCCTGGCTAGAAGGCCCCACTCCGAGCCCTGGGCCATCCAGCTGTGCTCAGTGGGTCTGCTGCCAATGGGATGTGTCTCCACAGTGCAGGGGACACACCCAGACTCCAGGGAGGCAGTCTGAGCATGATGCACAGCAGCCCTGCCATTTATTGTGTCCCCTTAGACAGGGATGCTTAAGATCTCTGTGACTTAGTTTCCACATCTGTGAAATGGAGCCACAGCAGAGTGCTGTTGTAAGGAGAGAACAAAGCAAAGCACATCAAACACAAAGCAAGCAGTCCATAAACGTTGGCTACACAGCCAACAGCACGGCACCCCTGCCCAGACCAGGTCCCACTTGGAGACCGAGCTCCGCCCAGCAGAGCGTGGCAGGCTGAGGGCAAGGGCCGGACTGCCCTCTCTGCACTCCCACAGCTTGTGCAGCGGCGGCCGCAGCAAACGCCTGACACAGCGTGCTCATCAATGAACGCTGGTCGACGACAGAAGCGCTCAGTCGTCTCCCCAGCTGAGACCAACCACGCACTGTCATAAAAGCGGCCAGGGAGCAGAACAAGTCCAAGAAGTCAGCGCGCCGTCCACAGGGACTCTGGCCGGCGGCACCCCGCGGCACCCGGGTGGCGGACGGGGCGTCCCCTCCGCGCGCCGCCCCCGCCCGGCCGGCCCACGTGACGGTTTGTTTTCGGTGGCCGGCGGGTAGCGTGTTCAAGCGCCCGGCCAATGGCAGCGAGGCCGCGCCGCTCACCAGTTCTCCCGCCGCCAATCCCAGGCCCGCTCTCAGGGGACGGCGGCGGGCTCCACGCGCGGCCCCCGGGCCAGGTCGGCGGGAGACCGGCCCGGCGACCCCGCGATCCCCCGTGCCCGCCACCCGCCCCGCCCCGAGCGGCCCCCCTCGTTGCACTCACCGGCCGCCGTCCCGCAGCACGGTGGGACCCACCAGGCCGACGAGAAGATGGTGGCGATGACCTCCTCGGGGAACAGGGTGACGTTCCGCTGCACCTGCAGCAGGTTGAGCACCAGGGCCAGCACGACCCCCACCGAGAACAGCACCAGGCTTCTCTGCACCAGGTGGTGGTGCCAGCTGCCGGGGGGGCCGCCGCCCGCGCCGCGACCCCCCGCCCCGGGGCTGCGAGGCCCGCGGGCGGGCGCGGGGTCCGGGTCCGGGCCGCGGCGGGCCGCCAGCGCGGCGGGGCTGAGCATGTCTCCCACTTTGGCCGCCAGCCCTCCGGCCCCGGCTCCAGGGAGGCCTCGGTGCCTGGCGCCCTGGGCACAGGAACAGCTCCAGCAGTGGTCGTCCAGCCTGGGCATCGGTCACCGGAGGCGGGCCGGCGCTCCTGCAGGGAGAGGGGGCGGGGGACGGAGCCCCGTCAAGTTCGCTGGCGAGGGGCGCGCGGGCCCGGGGCAGCCGTCGGACGGATGGCGATGCCCACTCATCGCGGCTCGACCGGGAAAGCCCGGGCCCCTGGGGCGCCTGCAGACTGCGCGACCCGCGCCGCAGGTCCCGCGGGGAGGGCCCACCTGAGCGCGCACGGGCTGGGGGCGGCGGCGGCCAGGCGTCCGGCGCGCCCGCGCGCCGCCCCGCACCGGAGCGGGCCCACGAGTGCCCTCTGCACGCACCTCTAGTGCTGGCTCGTCCAGTCCCAAAGTTTCCCACACCCCGTCCGCGCGCAGCGCAAGTTACCAGGGGCCCCGGACCGAGGGGGCGCTAAGCCGGCCCACCGGGGTCAGCGGTGCAGCCCCGCCCCGGGGCCGGGCTGGGGTCCGTCCCGCTCCCGGGAGGGGGTGGGAGCGCCCCGACCTCCCCACCCACGCCCCCGCCCAGAGGCTCCCGACCCGAGCTCGGCCCCAGTCCGCGCCCACCTCAGAGCCCCCAACGCGGCCCGCGTACCTGTCCGAGGGGCGCCCGCGCGGGCTCACGGAAGAACGAGGTCAAGGCCCGGACCGCCTGGAGTTGGGCCCGTGGCGCGGGGCGCGCGGCGCAGCTTATAAGGCGGGCGGCGGGGCCCCGGATCACGTGATCCTACCCGGCCCGCCGCTTGGGGGCGTGGCCTCCGCGCGCCCCGCCCCGCCCGCGCGCCCGTCCGCTCGCGGTCTGGTGAGGCGGCTGCGGCCAATCCGGGGCGGGCGGCCCATATGACGTCAGCACACGCCACCACCGCCTCGCGCCCGGCGCTGGCTCGGGAGCGCGGACGGCCGGCGGGCGGACGGCCGGAGGGGCTGCGGGGACCGGCCGGGCGGGCCTGGGAGGGAAGAGCGGGGCTGGCGGGAGCGGGTGGGTGGCGTCTCTCGGTCGGACGACGTGGGCTCCAGGTCCTCGCCCGGATGGGCCTCCCCTGCCAACCTGGCCCCCTCCAGCGGGCGGTCAGCAGGTGATCGCGCTGCACCCGCCGCGTCACCTGACGGTGCCCCGACCTCTAGTCTGTGACCCGCTTCCGCGGCGCCTGCTGGGCACCACACCTGCTCATTTGCCGCCGGTTGATTGATGCCTGGCACGTAGCGAGGGCGCGGAGATCGGAGCTGTTGGGGGGTGTTCCCCAGCGGTACATAGGGGTCCAGAAACCTTTGACAGGATCTTTTATGAAAATGCAAATGATGCAAGTTTCATTCATACAATAATTTCTTCCGCTTTCACATTGTCTTTCCTTACATACGGAAAGCAAACCGTCCCAACTGCTCAAGAAAAACAGAAAATAGAAACCCTTACTAAACTTGACTCTCGAAAAGTTGATTATCTCGCTGATGTGTAATGTGTATTTATATCCTGTTTGCCACGTGTGTCACACCATATGCCCCATGCTAATCAAAAACCCACATCTCGTTGAGCAAAATCGTATTATTTAAGATGTTCCTCAACAGCAGCGGAGAAAGAGTCTGTGGTCTTCTGTACTGTCTGCAGATGAGCAGAGGTTGAGAGCAAATGCCCTGGTGGCCAAGAGACCCCCGGGGCTGAGGGAGTGTGAAATTCCCTTGTGTGTGGCATCTTCAATATCAGGGTTTGTGGCTCTATGCCAGAAGCTTTTAAAAAAACAGAAACATCCTCTTGAGATATTCATATTTCTCAAAGTTCCTTTTTTTGGTTGGGGTAGGGGAGGGAGGATTCACATGATTTTTTTAATGATAAAACAGGAAACTTCAAGGAAGAGGAATGCTTACAGTGGCTGTGTTCACACTCCAGGATTCAAGGGGTGTTTCATTAGGAAAGTTTTGAGAAGGACTGCGGAAAGACATTTGCCATTCATTAGCTTGTTACTGTTGTCCCAGCGTCGGTGGGTTTCCTGCCGCTGCTAACTTACATGGCAGGCACAGCCTGGTTACGGTGTAGACACCCTACACCCAGTCCATCATGCCAAAACTGGTGTGAACTTGACATAATCTTTCCTACTTCTATGAGAGCATATACGTTTTAACAAGTGTCGTCATCCCGGATTATGACAAAATTGTTTTCAAATCCTCATGCATAACCAAAACGTAGCATTTGCTAATAATGTAACTTGTTTTCAGTTCTTGAACACAACCCAAAGTGGGGGTGGATGGAATGGAAGGGTTCCATCTTCACCTCTCTCTGTGGGAAGGGCAGAAGCAGGCTTTCACACTCTCTCTGTATATTCCGCTCTAAGCCCTGGTCACCACTATCAACTTATGTGCCACCTAGGCACCCCTTATGAAAATATTTCATGGGTTCCTGGATTGTCTGTCTCCTGTGTGGAAAGGGACTCCATCGCATGAGCTTATTGGTGTGTTAAGGTCTGTTCATGTGGCTACTTTTCTTCCCACCAGAGCTGCTGGCCACACAGCCCAGCCTCTGACTCTGCATTCCCTCACATCTGTACTGGGACTTTGTGAATCAGGGGCCTCCTGGAGCCACCCCGAGGCCCGGTGGACCTGTGGGAAGGTGGGAGGGCTGCCTGCAGGCTGCATTCTGTTGGGTTCCTGCTGAGGGCTGTCGGTGTGGCCTTAGTATTGATAGGGTCTGTCACTGCACCCTGCAGGGTTGTGGTTTGCCCCAGTGCCGGTAGAGTCTGGTCCCACAAATGAAGTTAGTCTAGGGGAATGGCAGTGGAGGAACGTGAATGTACAGTCTTGCAAACTACAGGCTTGGTTTCGGAAACCATATTCAAATATTGTGAGAATTTGCAACTCGGTTACCTCCGGTGACATTGTTCTTGCTGTTCTCTAACGCATGAAGGCTCTCTGTTGAACACGATGGAATCTATTCTCCCCAGCCTGTCAGTTACTCTGAGTTAAGTATTTAGGGAAATGTGTTCATGAGAGCACCATTTAGTTCTTAATTACACCTCTCTATGTTAATCACTATAGATGTGCCATCGTGCAGGGAAAGTTTACTATTGCTTATGGACTAAACACAGGACTATACTCTCTCCCTGAATCACTAACTCAGGACACAAGACCTCTGTTGCTCTTTTGGACACAGAAGACTCAGGCCAGGAAGGGAAGGGCAGGGTGTCGAAGATCTTTGAGATGTCATGCAGTGAGCAATCTACTGCCCAAACTCTGTATTCCTGCTATTTTTTTTAAACATTAATAACCATTTATAATAAATATTTTTTAGAATAGGGTAGATGGCTAAGTATATTATTTTTAATAGAAAAATATCACATGCTCGTAAAACATTCAGAAAATATGAAAGAATATATTTTATTTTTTATTAAAAGATTTTATCTATTTATTTTAGAGAGAGAGAGGAGGAGGAAAAGGGAGAGGGACAGGCAGACTCCCTGCTGAGCTTGGAGCCCGACGTGGAGCCCAACATGGGCTCGTAGGGCCAGATCCCACAACGCTGAGATCATGACCTGAGCTGAAATCAAGAGTCAGAGGCACAACCTACTCAGCCATGCAGGCGCCCCAGGAATATATTTTTAAAAAACCATAATCCCAGGGCGCCTGGGTGGCTCAGTTGGTTAAGCGACTGCCTTCGGCTCAGGTCATGATCCTGGAGTCCCGGGATCGAGTCCCACATCGGGCTCCCTGCTCGGCAGGGAGTCTGCTTCTCCCTCTGACCCTCTTCCCTCTTGTGCTCTCTATCTCTCATTCTCTCTCTCTCAAATAAATAAATAAAATCTTAAAAAAAAAAAAAAAACACCATAATCCCAGCCTCACTCCCCAGCCCTGGGCATCTAACAATCTACTTTCTGTCTTT
>NW_027397142.1:3540314-3545629 GCF_003265705.2 Callorhinus ursinus | reverse complement strand
GAGAGAGAGAGAGAGAGAAAGTATGAGTAGGGTGAGAGGCAGAGGGAGAAGCTGACTCTCCAGTGAGCAGGGAGCCTGATGCGGGGCTCCATCCTGGAACTCCAGGATCGTGACCTGAGCCGAAGGCAGATGCTTAACCGACTGAGCCCCCCAGGTGTCCCTGGTTTCTTTCACTTAGCATAATATTTCAAGGCTCACCTATGTTGTATCATGTGCCAATAGTTTACTTTTTATGGCTGAATAATTTCCCATTATATGGAAATGCACATTTTATTACCCATTCACCAACTGATGGATAATTGCATCGTTTTCACTTTGGGGCCCGGATGAACAATGCTTCTGTGAACGTTGGTGTATGTGTCTCCGTGGGGGCGTGTTCTGCTTCTCCCGGGTGGGGCTGCTGGGCATGCAGGTGCTGTGTCATGCGGTAACTCTGTCTTTAACCGTTAGTGGACCTGCTAGACTCTTCTCTAAAGCTGCCCACTGCACATTCCCACCAGAAGGGAATGAGGGTTCTGATGTCTGCACATCCTTGTCAACACCTGTTACTCCTGAACTTATGATTCTCACGACCCTGGTGGGCATGAGGAGATCAGGTCACGATTCCGGTAGTGAGATGGTATTCTCGTAGGCTGAGGGGCATCTTGACTCCCTTGCTAAGACTTTATTGGCCAGTGTCATCCCAAGGAGAGTGAGGGAAAGAGGCGAGTAGGCGGCAAAGAAGGAAAAGCAAATCCAAGGTAGTGCGTTACTGAGCCGGCTGCAGCCACGGGCGAGGCATGTCCAGCGCCTGGTCACACAAGATATCTTCCACTTTGCAGATACAACAGTCCTTTGGGGGAAAAGACGTGTATCGGTCAGCTCTCTGATCCTGTCTCCGGTGCGTCCAGGTCTGCCCCACAGTTGTTAATCCCTCTGCACTCCTTGTTCTATACTCAGCCCCTCCACGCGGCTGCAGGTGGATCCCACAGCCAGGGGCGGCGTAGCCTCAGAATCTCCCGGCGCCACAAGGAAGAGCCCAGACTGCTTCTGTAGGTCTGGTGAGGGCAGATTTTAGGGGAGTACAAGAGACATCATTAGCCAAGAGACGGCAGGGGCCAAGGGCTGCCCCCAAAGGTGCCACTTTGGCATACTGATTATTTAAAATAAAGGTTACTAAAGAGACAGCCTGTGCAGAAGGACACTCAGACCCTCCTCTGTCCCCTAAAAGCAGGAAACAAATCTCCCACGTGAAAGTTCCCTCCCTTTCCCGGGAGTTAAAGAGACATCCTGATGACCAGAGATGGGAGATTTCCAGTGGAGAAGGCTACATAAACAACCATTGTTACTTTTTACTCATTCACTCCTCCCGCCCCAACTCTGTTTAGAATTCCTTACTAACTGAAGCTCCCAGAGCTAAGGCTTCTTTCTCCTGTCAATTCCTCACAGATGTATTGTCTCTTTGTCTAAAAAAGTATAAAGACTGCCTGCCTTGGTCAGGTCTTTAGGTCTCAATTTCATTATTGAGCCACTGTGAGCATGTCATAGACCTTCGGCTTCCTCTCCTGTTAATTGTCTCCCATAAATTTAATTCTTCGCCCATCAAGGAGACCTTGAAGGATAACGAAGAATTTGTCCTACCCTTCCAGGCCAACCCTTAGAGGTGGAAGGTTGTTGGTGAATCCATCACAGAGACCATTGCAAATGGCGGCCGAAGCCCTTCGAGGATGGGCCAAGGCAGAGTGTGTGGGATGGGAAATCAGTGAGCCTCCGACAGCCCTGGGAAGAGAGAGGGGGAAAAGAGGCCGCAAAGCGCAGGGATGGAAGGCCAGGAGGGATAGGAAAGTAAAGAAGGCCAAGAAGTCCCGGTAGGTCTGTTCCGGGAAGGAGGGCCGGAAGTGGCAAGGACAAACCCCCACCCCTGACGCCCTCTGCAAGTGTGCAGGGAGGTGGTGCCTGTGGGACCCCTGGGGAGAGGTGCAGACGGGAAGGGATGCAGCGGGTGTAGACCTAGGGAAGAGGAAGTTCTCTTCTGTTTTACAAATGAGGAGGACATGAGCCCATTTAAATGCTGACGGGGAGATTCCAGTAGAGAGACTGATGAAGGGGAAGGACGTGTGAGTAATTCCCCGAGGAGTCCTGGAATTTACTGGAATTACCCGGAAGCCACCTCTGTGAGGAAAGGACTGGAGTCCGAATGGCAGGGTGGAGCCCTCAGGCAGTTCCAGTTTTTGCTGAAGGAGGGGGAGGGGTCCTTAGCTAAGAGGGAGGGAGAAGCCCATTAGAAGTGCCGACCGACCGCCAGTCTGAAGTTTCTGCGGGGATCCCACAGGGGCCTCAGGGTGGTGTGACTGTTCCTTGGGCCACGCCCGGGGCAGGCTGGGTCGGGAAGGTTCTGGGGCATCCAGAACCGAGTTTTTCTGGGACAATGGAGCAAGGAAGTCCAGGAATTTGACTGGGGGTGGAGGGGGTCACGGAGTCCCAGGAGGGCAGAAGGCAGTACGGGAGTGCTGCTCCAGGGAGTGGGAGCCAGCTTCTCCTGGAGCCCCCCCAGGGAGGAACGACCGGTGTGCGGGGAGCACCGTGTGAGCTCTGGATGTCGGCTCTAGCATGAGGGTCTTTGTTTTGTCCACTGATAGAAACCAGGCATCAACACATGTGTTACTGAATTTGGCATCTGGAGAAGGGAAGGTCACAGGAAGTTTTATGAATGCATGGTTTCAGGAGAAGGAGACGGCAGCTGTACGTGATGACCAGGTCCCCGGAGTGGCCCTAGGATTGGGCGGCTGAAGTGGTGTGGAGTGAGTCACCAGCCCCGGCGAGGTCAGCGCACAGAGAGGCTGGGGCTTGGATGGGCCATGCCCCTGGAGGACAAAGTTGCTTCGGCCGATGGCACACTTGGGTTGTGAGGGTGGGCCATGCGCCGGTGCCTGAGCTCCTGGGGGGTGAAGGCAGTGTCCAGGAAGGTGGGAGATGGCCGTGGCAATATGGGGGTACTGACTGCGTTGGCTGGTGTCCCCCCAAATCATGTCCTTTCTGGGACCTCAGAATACAAACTTACTTGGAGATTTGGTCCTTGTGGCTGTGATGGGTCAAGCGGAGGCCGTAGAGGAGTAGGTTTGGCTCAAATCCAATATGCCTGATGTCCTCATAGGGAGGGAGGCGGGGACAGAGGAGACGCGGGAGAAGGCAGCGCAGGGCAGGGGCACAGACAGCGACGCGGCCGCCCGCCCGCAGGCCCAGGCCAGCCAGGCGCCGCCAGGAGGGGAAGGGGCTAGTCCTGCAGGACTTTTCTCGGTCGGTGCCCGAGGTTCTTGGTCACGTGGCTTCGGAGACTGAGGAGGGAGACCAGACTGAGGTGGGCAGCAAAGCAACAGCGAGATGGAGCGATACTGAGCGATAGCAAAGTGACAGAACAAAGCTCCCAAGGAGGGAGGGGACCCGAGGGGGTTGCCACCGGGGTTTTAAGTCTAGGGGTTTTTATGGGCTAGTTGGTGGCCTGTTTTAATCTGATTAACCCTCCCTGCGCCTGTCATCCGATCAGATTTTTGTCACCTACCTATCACAGGGGAAAGGTGGGAGGGCTCCTTCCAGGGTGGTGCGAAATCCTCCTCAGGGCGGTTTCCTTGCAGGGCAGGGCCCCTTGTCCCTGCCTTCCAACTGCCCTTCAGCGCCCAGAAGATTCTGCCCCAGAGGCTACCACACCCTGCCTTGGGCTGCGGACCCCAGAGAGGATAAAATGCTGTGTTAAGCCCCTTGACATGGAGGTGAGGTGCCCCCACGGCAGGCGGCTACGGGGCAGGGGTCCCCAGGGAGCTGGTCACTGCGGCCCGGGCTCTAGTGGAGCTTGAAGGCGGGCTCGCGTGGGTGGGCTTTTCGGAGGGGAGTGGTCTGCCCGAGGATGCACAGCTGGGACGCTCGGAGCAGGGGTGGGGGCGGGTAGGCAAGGTCCGCGGAGCATTTCCCCCGAGTGAGCTCGTCGTGCCTCAGGACCCTGCTTTCCTTGGTTATCATCCAAAACACAAAGGCCCAATATCACCTCTTATTTAATCCTTGCAAACACCTGAAGCAGGTGTCAGCTGTTAGGTCGAGTGAAGAAACTGAGTCCCCAACTAAGAAATGTGCTCAGAGCTACTGTACATAATGAGAGACCGAGCAGGGATTCAAATCCCGGTGTGTTGGAGTCTGAGGCTGCCACCCTCCCCCCACAACCCTGGCTGCCACTCACAGACCCTCACTGAGCATCTGCTGTATACACGGCGCTGGATGCACAGGCAGCTCAAGCTTCTGCACATGACTGCAGGGGCCCCAGGCTTGTGGAGAAGGGTGTTGTGTGAGTCACAAACGTGGTGGCTTAAAACAACGGAAATTTATTATCTTCGAGTTCGGGAGGTCAGACGTGGGAAATGGGTTTCGGTGAGCGGAAATCATGGGGTTGGTAGCCTTCGCTCCTGCTGGAGGCTCCATGGGGAAATCCGCTTCTCTGCCTTCCCCGCTCCTGGAGACCACCCCTACTCCTTGGCTCGTGGCCCCTTCCAAGTGTCAGTCCGACCTCCACCTCTGTCCTTACACCTCCTTCTCCGACTCTGCTGCCCCCTCAGTTGCTCCTCAGGACCCTGGTGCTCACATAGGACCCACTGGACAGTGGTCCCGTCTCAGGATCCTCAGTCACATGTGCAAAGGCCCACTGCCACGTAGGGTGACACATCCCCAGGTCCCAGGGGTGGGCGTGGAGTCTTGTTCTGCCTGCTAGCAGGGGCACTTCCACGCACTGAGGCCGGTTTCCTCCAGTGAGGGGGTAAGGCACAGAGGCGCGCAGTGCCCAGAGCTTTCCGAGCAGGGCTGGCCGTGTGGGGCTGTGCCTGGAGAAGTGGGAGAAAGTTGGGCCAGATCCTGAGGAAGGATTTGCTAAGAGGCTCAGCCTTGATCCTGCGGGTTCATGTCTTTTTTTGGCCATGTGTTCCTCTTGGTTACAACAAGCATCCGAGGTATATTGGCGTGTTTATAAATTATACGGGCATCGCTGTACTAATATTTCTAGACATGATAAGATACACAAGGAAGAGGAATTTACTAGCAGGACTGCTGATTTTTGGCTGGCCACCTGGTCACCAGGTAGAGACCACAATTCCCGGGCTCCCTTGCAGTCGGGCATGGTCCCAGGCCTCCACTTGGGTGGGTGGGGTGTGCACGGATGTGCCGTGCGGCATTCCTGGGCCATCTCTTTAAACACAAAGTGCTTTCCTGGATTGTCTTTGTTCTTGCAGCCGGGGATGTGGACAAGAAGTGAGCCAGCTTCTGCCACACAGGCAAGATGATACAGAGCCGGAGGGCCC
>NW_027397142.1:3444722-3539914 GCF_003265705.2 Callorhinus ursinus | reverse complement strand
GAAGGCAGTCGCCCAACCAACTGAGCCACCCAGGCGCCCTATACCGGACATCTTATTTAAACTTCTGATAATAAAATAATACAGAAGTGGAAACCCTTGTGAAAGGTTTTTTTCCTCAATCTGAGATCAAGATCATTAGCACTTTATTGATACTTGTGGGATACTGTAAGGTTTGAAGAATGAAATAAGCAAGGAAGTACTCCAATGCACTTGAAATGTGAAGGACTGTTACTATAACTTCTGGGCAGGTCCTTACGCTCCAAGCAAGTCTAGTCAACCCTCAGTATTCCACAGGACAACTTCAAGCAGTCAACTAAGTACAAATAAGCAATACTCTACAAACGGCTCTTACTTATTACATAGGTCTTAGGATAAACCTGTTTATACTTCGAATGGATAGTCACGTGGAGATTATATACATGGTGGCTGTGTAACACTAGTCGGTGAAATATCTTGCCTTCCTTCATGATTTCTTCAGTCTTTTTTTCAGAGGACATAACATTTTCTAAGAATTCTGAATCTTCTAAGTACAGCTCATCTCCTGGTAAAAGCTGGAGCGTTGCATCAGCAGTTAAAAATGTGATCGGCAGCCATCTTTCCATTTCTTTTAAAGTACTTTGCCCTGAATAGACACCAAGTCTGTGCATGGAGGAAAATAGTTTTCCGGCCACTTCCCATCTCCTTATAGAGAATGATAAAGCTTTTATTATAACTACATACAGTGTAAGAGTCACGAAGATTATAAAGCAGCGTTTCAGTTAAGATGACCTGCGGGCCACTCCAGGGGCTGCAGCAGAGCACACGTGGGAAGGAGCCTCCGCCATGCTCACGGTGGTGTGACCCTCCGGCCCCTGATGGTCTGGCCCAGCGGGGTCTCACCGTCCACCTGTACGCTAGATGTTAGCAGAGCCGAATCTCTCCTCTGGAAGCATGGTGCTCCTCCCCTCCGGGGGTGGGGGCCCTCCGCTACAGGCATGAGGCATCTGGAGAAGTCATGAGCTACCGGCGTCCTCTGAGCTCAGGCTCATGCTCACCTTGCTTGCTTTGGAAGACGACCAGCCGTAGACTGCAGATCTGGAGGGGCCGAGACCAGGAGCCATCACTAACCTCCCAGGGAAGCAGGCTGCGGAGTGACGGTGGTCGTGTGGGTAGGATCCGAGGGGGCTTTGATCCAGGGGCTCTGAGGTGGAATGTGGTGGCTGGCCATGCCCTCTCTCACCTCGGGCCCCAGATGAAGGGTGTCTGCTGGGGAAGGGGGGCTGTGCCTGTTGGGATGAGCCCCACGGCCTGGAGAGTCCCAGAGAGCACAGAGCCCATTGTCCCCACTTCGTGTCCCTTCAGACCCGGGCCTGTGAGGGAGATCAAGCAGCTCCTCGTGTGTTGTACGTGGCTGAGCCCAGGAGACGGGGGTGGGACAGAGCACCCACTTCTCAGAACTGAAGGTGGGAAGACCTGGCTCCCACTTATGTCCTCAGAAGTGAGCCCAGGGCTGTTGGCTGGGGACAGTGACTCACGTAGGAACGTGGGAGGTTTGTAACTGCCCTGTGTTTGTTGTCAATCCCTCGTCAGCTTCCCTGTGGGTGTTGGCAACAAAAGCTCTGACACAAGAAACAGGCATTCCCCACGCACCCTTGTTAGAGATTCAGGAGACAGCCAAGTGGGAAAAGCATGTGCTGTTTTGCAGCCAGGCCTGGGGTGGGGTGGGGGGCCTGGAGACAGGACCCTAAGGGACAAACATGCGTGATGGCGGCAATGCCGAGAGAGGCTGCCGGGATCCCAGGCTGGGTGCCCGCAGATCCTCCCAGATGCAGGAGGGATTGAGGTGCGGTGGTGCGGACGTGCAGGGGACTACTACTCAGCCATGGAAAAGAATGAGAGGCAGCTGCTGGGACCGCGTGGGCAGACCTTGAGGGCATTCTGCTGCGTGAAATAAGCCGGTCACCGAAGGACTAACGCCGTGTGGCTCACTGAGTGAGGAGTCCCTGGAGGAGGCGAAAGCAGAAGGGTGAGTGCCAGGGGCCGAGGGAGGGGGACTAGTGTTTAATGGGCACAGAGTTACAGCTGGGGATGACGGAAAGTTCTGGAGACAGACGGTGGTGGCCTCTGCGTAACAGAGTGAAAGTACCCAATGCCACAGAACGCGGCACTCAGACAGGGTTAAGATGGTCAATTGTATGTTACGTGTATTTTACCACATTACAAGCAGATGTAAGAAAAAAGATGGAAGGAGGCAGAAATGGCCATGGCCTGGTTCTTCCTTGTGTGTGTGATTGTGCCCAGGCCTGAATCCTGCAGCCCCTGGGCTGGCGAGCCAAAGCCCAGGAGAGAGCGACCGGGAGGGGAAGGGCCCGGCGCCGTGCGCGATGCTGCCCGCGTCCTCCGTGGCCAGGGACCACAGCAGTGTCGGTGATGGTAGAAGGCCTTTTGTCAGGCTCCTTTCTCTCTTTTCAGTGTGCTTCCCGAATACTCACTTCCCCTCTCCTGTGCTCTCCTGACACTTGATGTCTAGTGTTAATTATCTCTGCACACTGAATACTCACGTTTGCTAGAAGGCCAGCTGCATTACAAGAAGGCTCTTGGGTCACCTGGGGTTTCTGCGGCTTCCTGGACTTGTCCCCTAGGCTGGGTTCTTTAAGGACGATTCCTCCAAGGTTATTGCCACCTCCGCTGGCTACTGCCCATTTGCTCTACCCCCCTGCTCCGTCTCTGCCCTGCCCGGCCCCTGCAGGCTGCCACCAGCCCACTGCATCTCCCCGCACCCCTGCAGGCTGCCGCCAGCCCAGCCCACCATGTCTCCCCACACCCCCGCTGGCTGACAGAGGCACAGGCCAGGGATGGGTGGGGAGGAGGGCTTGCCCTCAGGAGAGCCCTCCAGCCCCCCTCCCAGCTCCATCAGCCCCTGGGGGCAGGGTTGGGGGGGATGACTTTCCCTTTCGTTGGTCTTCGGATGCTTGGCTGCCCTGTTTGTCCCCTTCACCCTGGCCTCCTCCAGGTAGTCCTCATCAAATCTTCTTTCCCTGACGATCCAGGGGAGTTCCTTTTCCTGCTTGGGCCTGGTGGAGTCACCACCACCTCTCCTTGTCATTCTCCCAGCAACAGGCTTCCAGAAATTTCTGAGGACAGCAAGTCTGGTTGCCATCGGTGCAGGTTATTGGGGAGACATTGAAGCTTCTGACAATGCCCCAAGACCTAGTGGCTTCTGCTGTGGGTGTGCAGGCTCCTCGAGAAGCATGCCAAGTGGCCACTTCGTTCAGTGTTGCTGGTGGGCCATTACCGTGAGTTAGGGGGTAAGGATGCACAGAAGCCGAGCCACCCAGAATATCGGGAACACTCTACGTCTCATAAGAACTGCATTCATCTTGGTACTGTGCCTGGATTAGTAGGTAGGAGGGGATTTATGGAAAGTAGGATTAATAGAAATCGAGGTCTCTGCAGGGCTATGCTACCTCCACAGTTTTTAGTGGAGAATCCTTTCTTGTGTCTCTGGCTTCTAGCGGTGGCTCGTGCCTTGAGCTGGCAGCCACGTGTGCTCTCCATGTTTCCTCCCTCTTCTTAGAAACACATCCGTCCTACTGCAGCAGGAACTCATCTTTATTAATTCCATCTGCAACAACGCTATTTCCACATAAGGTCACCTTCACAGGCTCCAGGGGTTAGCACTGGGAGACCCAGTTGAACTCAAGACAGTACCCACTCCGTTGAGAGCAGGGACCCCAGGTCAGCCGTCTGCTGAGCACCTCTGCTGAGGCCAGATGGTGGGTTTGTTCAGAGCAAGAAGTCTCAGTCACACTCTGTAGACATGGCAAGTGATTGGGCTGCACGTTGCCCAATTTAGGGAAAATATTTACTAATAGTCTTAAAAACACGGTGGAAATGTCACTGGAATAAAGAATTTAAGGACCTTAGGAGTAGGAAATGCCCTGGTGTGTTGCTTAAAATTTTGTGTGTACGTCCGGGCTCCTGGGCGGCTCAGTTGGTTAAGCATTGGACTCTTGGTTTCGGCTCAGGTCGTGACCTCAGGGTCATAAGATCGAGCCCCTCACTGGGCTCCGTACTGGGTGTGGAGCCTGCTTAAGAGTCTCTCTCTCACTCTCTCTCTCTCTCTCTCCGTCTGTCCCCCCTAAAAAAAATCTGCATGTATGTCTTTAAATAAATAACTCATGTTCACATAGGAAAGTCAGAAGAAGTAAAAACAAGAAAATAAAAATGACTTATAATCCCCAAACTCAGAGATGGTGAGTACTCTGGTATATGCGAATGACCAGATCTTTCACCTGTATAATTACACTTGTAAACTTACAGGCAAGTTTTTAGTTACAATTACACTATACGTAATATTTTGTTATCTTGTTTCTGTTTACTCCTGCCACTGACAATCTGATAACCTGGGGTCAACATCATCCTGGTCACATCAATGTTTACTGGTCACATGGGATGTGGGTGTGTGTGACATACTTCTCAGCCTGTCCAATCACTGGACATTCACAGACAGCCTCCTATTTTTCATTATCATAGACGAAGCTTCAATAAATAACCTCATAGCTACGTACTTAGGCACATCCTTGTTCTTTTTCCTTAGGACAAATTGCAGCACTTTTTTTTTTTAAGATTTATCCTTTTATTTGAGAGAGAGGAGCATGTGTGTGAGAGAGAGAGAGTGGGGGAAGGGTTAGAGAATCTCCAGCAGACTCCCCGCTGAGCACAGAGCCCGACACGGGGCTCGATCTCACGACCCTGAGATCATGACCTGAGCCGAAACCAAGAGTCAGACGCTTAGCCTACTGAGCCACCCGGGTGCCCCAGCACTGTCTTTTGTTAAAGTAATTCAGTTGCGCACTCAGCTAAATATGTGTGCAGTTCTTAATCGCAAGTATCCAGTCTGGTTTCTGATCTGGAATTAATATTCCTTATCAGCCTGTGGCTCGGGTGCAGACGTAAGCGAGGTGTCATAGTGGATCATCTCGCCACTGAAGTTCACCTTCTGTCGGACTCTCCTGGGACACATGGCTCTCCTGCTTTCTGTTCATTATCATTTCCTGTTTCCCTACTTTTTTAAGAAATCAGAGCTGAGCTTAAATCTGTGGTTGAACAAGAAGCCCTTAAATTAAATAATCTGAAATATTCAGTGGCAATATGAAAACAAAATAGTGTGTAAAGCTCACTAATGAATAGGATAGCTATGCCTCGTTGGGGTGAGATTTAGTTTCTGCTGCCCTGTATGGGATTTTGCTGAATAACAAACAATTGAATCTCACTAATGGAATTCTTTTTCCTTTTTGCAATAAGGAAAATTTTATGAATTGTAATTTATTAATTATAATTAAGTATTGGACTAATTTCCTCCTCAATAGGGGGGATGTTGGGGTATACAATTTCTGTGTATTTAAGAGTTGAGAAAAGAGAGAAGCTTCTTCCTTCCCCTCACTCAGGATCACCCCCAATGAGGACAGAGGTGTTTGGGTGTTTGGGTGACCTGTGACCTCACCACAAATGACCCCTACCTCTAAGGGAGACTGGAGTGCCTTCAGAGTGACTGTACAATGCCTGGGATTGGTGTCAGCTTACCTTCCAGACCCATTCAGCAGCTGAAAACAGTAAAGCCTTTTGCAACCAAACATAGATGACTAAGCTCCTTGCAAGGTTCAAGAACAGAATGGGATGGAAAACTTTGTCTGATTTTCTGAGTTGGCCAGATCTACTCGGGATCTCCGGTTTTTCTCCTGATCTGTGTGCGATTCAACAGAGAATGTGTGCCGGGGCTGCTGCAGGGGATGTGTGTTTGCACACCAACTGCAGGCACGTGGCACGAGTTGCGAAGGTCCTGAGCTCTGCTGTGTGTATTTTGAAGCTCTGTTATTGGGTGCGTACACACTTATGATTGTTAGGGCTTGGTGATACGTGGACCCTTTTATCGTTATGAAATGTTCCCCTATTTCTGGTGATCCTCACTCCCTCCACGTCTGTTGCCAGCACAGTGACTGTGGCCTCACCCATTGTGGCTGGGCCTTCTCCACCTTTTTGTTTTCAGCCTATCTGTGTGTTGGCATTTAAAGCACATCTCTTATAACACAGCATTTGGCCGGGTCTCTCTTTTTAAAATCCACTTTGTGTGTCTCTACCTTTTCTTGGGTGAGTTTAATCCTCTATATTTATTGTAATTTATTGTAATTATCGATATGACTTGAGGTCTATCATTTTGCTATTTGTCTTCTGTTTCTCCTTCTTCTTCTTCTTCTGGTGGTATTGTTCCTCTCTTCTTCCTTTTTTTCTTTAGAGTTGCTTGATTTTTAGGATTCCATTTTAGTTTATCTTTTGTCTTTTGAAGCTATATCTTTTTTTTTTTGCATTTTTTTTTAACGGTTGCTGTAGGGATTGCAATATACATCCTTCACTGTCTCTTTAGAGTTAACATATCATTTCACATTAAGGTAAAACCTTTGCAAATGTAAAAATTCGGTCCACCACACCCTACTTATGCCATCCATCAATATGAACCCTATACTGTTACAGTTTTTCAATGTAAACGGCCACCATGTTATAAAAAAGAGGAAGCACAGCAAGCCACGAGCGTGCACAGAGACCTTTCCTGGGCTCTGCCTTGCTGCCTTGCACTGTGGCCTCTCATTGCCTCTCACCTGTAGTCGGCTGCAGCACTTTCTACGTGCCCTGAAGGCTGCAGTCGGGGCTGGTGGACGCCGTACGGTGCCTGGGATGGCCTCACGGTCAGCAGCGCCTGCAAACAGGGGCTCTGCTTCCCCATCACAGCATGTGCGAAGCTTGTCTCTGAAAGTGATGTGGTGGACGCAAGCTCATTCTGAAACGCAGGGGGTGCACGAAAAGCATTTGAAACAGGGCATTGCTTGTAAAGATGGAGAATTATTTTATATTCTTGTAGTCAATAAATCTTACTCTTTTATTTTAATTCCAGTTA
Organism: Callorhinus ursinus; assembly: GCF_003265705.2. Classification (NCBI taxonomy): domain Eukaryota; kingdom Metazoa; phylum Chordata; class Mammalia; order Carnivora; family Otariidae; genus Callorhinus; species Callorhinus ursinus. The sequence continues at coordinate 3,532,983 of NW_027397142.1, read as the reverse complement.
GTTAACATACAGTGTAATATTAGTTTTGGGTGTATGGTATAGTGATTCAGCACTTCTGTATATCACCTCATCGTGACAAGTGCCCTCCTTAATCCCCATCACCTGTTTCCGCCCCCCCCCCCTCTGGTGGCCGTCAGTGTGTTCTCTGTAGTTCAGACTCTGGTTTTTTGTCTGTCTCTTTTTCCCTTTGCTCATTTGTTTTGTTTGTTAAATTCCACATGAGTGAAATCATATGGTATTTGACTTTCTCTGACTACTTATTTCACTTAGCATGATACTCTCTAGCTCCATCCACATCATTGCAAATGGAAAGATTTCATTCTTTTTTATCGCTGAGTAATATTCCATTATACATACATATATATATATATTCCCCACATCTTCTTTATCCATTCATCAGTCGATGGAGATTTGGGGTGTTTCCATAACTTGGCTATTTAGATTTTGCTGCAATAAACATCAGGGTGCATGTGTCCCTTTGAATTAGTGTTTTTGTATACTTTGGGTAATAATTCATACTCCCCAACGGTGAGTTTATTACTATTAACAAAGAAACCAGGGAAGTATATTAATTTTGACATTATAATAATGAAAATAGGTTTTTAAAATAATGGAAAAGAGGTTTTATTGATCTTTTAAAAAACGAACACTCTTAAAAAAAAACCCGAACACTCTTCAATGTGTGAGACAGTTGACGGTTTGCTGCACTAAAGGTATTTGGGCAAACGAACTTGGAGGGCAATGATTGCACTTTTGAGAATTGGTTTTGACCTTGATAATTTTTGTTTCCACCTGTGGAAATACATGTTTGTAAATAAATGTAGGTGATAAATTTTATTCTCAAACCAGGGATACACACGTCTCTGATCCACCAGCAGGATGCTAAGGATGGGGCTCATGTTGTAAGAGTTATGCCAAAAACGAAAACCAGCAAGTACAAGCCAATGAAAAGATGAAGGTATTAGCGGCGTCAGAAAAATAGGCCAGCCCCTAGGAAAGCGATTAATAATGCGGCAGATGGTGAGGGTGTTTTTCTCATGAAGACAATATCAAAGATGTGCTTCCTATGAGTAGGTGCAACCCCTCCCAGCAGAGAACGCAGGGCTGCTAAGCACGACTGGTTTGGGTCCTTTCAACGTTGAATATGGATTTGCATCTTCGGGAAGCGTGGCCACATCAAAGGTTTTCTCCAGACTCCTGTTCCCGGGGACAGCTCAGCCCCCACTGCTGGGTGGCCCTCTGCCCCGCCTCGCCCCCACCCCCTTCAGTCCCGGCATCTGCTGAATTAACCACAATGGTTGGCTTCCCACGTCTCAGGTAAAGGCTCTGCTGTTCGCTGGCTCTCATAGGCCACACAACATCGTCTCCATTTTCCTGCTTCCCCACTGAGCCTTTCTCCTCACGTGAGAGTCTGGGGTGGGGGGAGCGGTTGTGGTGTCCATCCCACCTGCCTTGAGATGCCCTGTTTCTCTAGCACCCCCTTTCCTCGTACCTTCAAAATCTCCCTTTCTGCTGGTTCCTAAATTTCCAAATTCCCTTTAATATAACGAAATTTGGTGAAGGCCCCTTCAAGAAACTTTTCAAAATTTCCTTCCCAGTGTGAACAAGTAGCCCCATTATTACTTAATTTAAATCGGTCTACTTACAAAGGATAAAATGAGGTCCTCTTAAAAAAAAAAAGCTGGGGCGCCTGGGTGGCTCAGTCGGTTAAGCGTCTGCCTTCGGCTCAGGTCCTGGGATGGAGCCCCGTGTTGGGTTCCTGGCTCAGTGGGGAGTCTGCTTCTCCCTCTGCCTCTCCCCTTGCTTGTGCTCTCTCTGTCTCTCAAAAAGATAAATTTAAAAAATCTTAAAAAAAAAAGCCCACTCCAAGGCCATACTTACAGAAAGCATTCAATAATTGCTTAATATTGATCTTGTGGATAATATGCCTCTTTGGCCAGCAGTTGGGTTTTCGTTGCATGAAAAAGGCAAAAGAGTGGGAAATAGAGCATTTTCACCAAATGTTTATCAAATCCCATCTAATGCATTACTTCTCAAACTTTAATGTGAATCCAGATTCCAAGGGGATCCTGCTCAAGTATAGATTCTGATGCCTGGGTCTGGGGTGGGGCCCAGGACTCGGCATTCTCTGCATGCTCCCAGGGACCCCGGCCTACCTTGCAGTGACCTGGGAGTAGGTGTCCAGTTACTGGCACATCCAACTATGCCCCCATCTACTGGGGAACCCTGAGAATCTTCCAAGTGCTTTTGATTATTAGAGCTTTAATATTCAACTCTTGGTATGGAGTGAGGCACATTTTGTAACTGTATTTGTCATATACTTACTTGGCTTTACAACACGCAATACCGATGATAATAAATCGTGTTCATAGAACATTATTTTAGCTTGACTTGGTTACTAACGATTCTGTCACTGATCCGCACAAGGATCCTAACCAAAGAGGAGCCTGCGGTTTTCGTGGGGGTGAAAATAGTTGATCATAAAAGCCAGTGAAATGGAGGGCATAAGCCACAGGCACATGAAACACAGGAGTGTCTGTCTTGCACCTGCCCCAGACAGAAAGCCAGGAACCTCATTTGTATCAGGTAGGTCTGTGCGGGAGCTCCGCTGGAGGGGAGGGGGGCATGCAGGCTCTGCCGAGCCCCCCTCAGCCCGTCCAGCCAGGGCTCTGTGCTGGGACCCTGGCATCTGAGCACCTAGAAGTCCCAGGAGATGCTGACAGGCCTGCTCGGGACCACACCTGGAGAGCCACTGTCTTAGACCATTCCTTCAGGAGTGTTACGGGACACCTTGGAACTCTTCTGTGACCTCCTGGTCATACACTCTAGACGCTATTTTGGATAATGAAAACTGTATGACAGCTTACACAGCTTGCTACTTTATTTAAAATATTCCTATTTCCATAGCATTGCTCTAAATGTTTTTGTTAATGGGTTTCAGATGTGAGATTTTTGCAGATGAAATGGGACAATATGTTTGATTCAAAATACTCACTTTGTCCTTTTACAGAGCAAGACACAGGAAGAGCAAGACTTATCTACTCAGTTGCTCCCTTGAATATGTCCAAGAGTCATCTTTACTGTGTTACTCTTCTTACTAGAACATTCTATGCATCCATAACTAAGGTGGTGCATGTGCATGTGTGTGCAAACATTAAAATGTAAAGGCAGTGTGCTGTCAAGATGGTTCACCCTCGGGGCGGAGCAAGGTGGCGGAGGAGTAGGAGACCTGGATTTCGTCTGGTCTCAGGAATTCAGCTGAATAGGGATCAAACCATTCTGAACACCTACGAACTCAACAGGAGATCGAAGAGAAGAATAGTAACAACACTCTGAACAGAGAAGCGACCACTTACTGGAAGGTAGGACGTGCGGAGAAGTGAATCCAAGGCGATATTCGGGAGGATAGACGGCGGGGGAGGGGGCCTCCGTCGGCCGCTTCTGGCAAGTGCTAGAGCCGCGGAGCACAAAATCGGACCTTTTAGAAGCCGGCTCCGCTGAGGGACGTCGCTTCAGTGGCTAAGGGGGGGGGTGGAACCCTCGCGGGACAGTGGTCTCAGGACCCTCGGGGTCACAGAAAGACCGGGGGTGCCTGAGTGCGGCAGAGCTCCCAGGGATCGGAGCGGGGAAGCTGACTGCAGAGACGGAGCCGAGGCGCGGGCTGTCAGCTCGGGGTGGCCATAAACTGTGATCCGCGGCCCAGTCGGGCCACTGCTCCTCCAGCAGGGACCCAACAAGCGGCAGATCCGGGGAGACTCCCCTTCCTCCCCCGGGAGGAGCGGCGCGGGAGCGCACCGCAGGGATCTGCTGGGTTTGGAGACTGCACACGGGGTCAGGTGCCAGAGATAGAAACGCGCGGTCACAGGCCGGGTGAGCACGGAGAGCGGCCGGAGACCGGGGACACGGGAGTGACTGCTTTTCTCTGGGGGAGCACTGAGGAGCGGGGCCCAAGTTCTCGGTTCCTCCGGGTGGAGATTGGGAGGCCACCATTTTCGCCCTGGTCCTCCAAAGTTGTACCGAGACCTTGCAGGGAATCTCCTGAGAGCAAACCCGAGCAGATTGCTTAGCCCAGACCGACAAGGGCGGGGCAATCCCGCCTCTGGCAAAGACATTTGGGAACCACGGCAACAGGCCCCTCCCCCAGAAGATCAGCACGAACAGCCAGCCAAGACCAAGTTTATCGATCAAGGAGAACTGGAGAACTCCAGCGCTAGGGGAATACTGCACATAGAATTCATGACTTTCTTACCATAATTCATTAGTTTTTCAAAGTTAATTTTTTTAACTCTTTTTTTTGAATTTTTCTTTTTCCCTTTTTCAAACATCTTATCAATCCCTTTTTTAAAAAAAACATTTTTTATTTTTCATTTTTAGAGTCATATTTTTATCCCTTCATAGTAGTTACCCTTATTTTTGGCATATATATATAAGTTGTTCTCTCTTTAAAATTTTGAGATACAATTTCTTCTAACAGATCAAAATATACCCTAAATCACTAGTGTATGGCTTTGTTCTAGTCTCCTGCCTGATCACATTCTCTCCCTTTTTTTTCTTTTTTTCTTTTTCTTTTTAAATCTTCTTCTTTCTTTTTAAAAACAATTTCTTATCAATTCCTTTTATAAAATCTTTTATAATTTTCATCTTTACAATCATCTGCCATCCCTTCATTGTATCAACCCTTATTTTGTACATATATAAGTCTTTCTTCCTTTAAAATTTTAGCAGGCACTTTCTTCTAACACACCAAACTATGCCCAAAAGCTAGTGTGTGGCATTGATCTATGCACTAGCCTGATCATATTCTGTTTTTTTTTTGTTTTGTTCTGTTTTTGTTTGTTTTTATCTTTTTCTTTTTCCCTTTTTTTTTTTTTCTCTTCTTTCTTTCCCTTTCTTGTCCCCTGGTTTCAGGTCTTTTCTGATTTGTATAGAGTATATTTGCTGGAGACGTTGTTAACCTGTTAGCATTCTGTTCTCCCATTCATCTGTTCTCCTCTGGACAAAATGACAAGACAAAAAAAAATCACCTCAGCAAAAAGAACAAGAGGTAGTACCATCTGCCAGGGACCTACTCAATACTGACATTAGTACGATGTCGGATCTAGAGTTCAGAATCATGACTTTAAAGATACTAGCTGGGCTTGAAAAAAAGTGTGGAAGTTATTAGAGAAACGCTTTCTGGAGAAATAAAAGAACTAAAATCTAACCAAGTCGAAATCAAAAAGGCTATTAATGAGGTGCAATCAAAAATGGGGGCACTAACTGCTAGGATAAATGAGGCAGAAGAAAGAATCAGCGATATAGAAGACCAAATGATGGAAAATAAAGAGGCTGAGAAAAAGAGAGATAAACAACTACAGGATCACGAGGGCAGAATTCGAGAGATAAGCGATACAATAAGATGAAACAACATTAGAATAATTGGGATCCCAGAAGAAGAAGAAAGAGAGAGAGGGGCAGAAGGTATATTGGAGCAAATAATAGCAGAGAACTTCCCTAATGTGGGGAAGGAAACAGGCATCAAAATCCAAGAGGCACAGAGAACCCCTCTCAAAAATCAATAAAAATAGGTCAACACACCGACATCTAATAGTAAAACTTATGAGTCTCAGAGACAAAGAGAAAATCCTGAAAGCAGCTCGGGAGGAGAGATATGTAACCTACAATGGTAGAAACATTAGATTGGCAACAGACCTAACCACAGAGACCTGGCAGGCCAGAAAGGACTGGCATGATATCTTCAGAGCACTAAACGAGAAAAATATGCAGCCAAGAATACTATATCCAGCTAGGCTATCATTGAAAATAGAAGGAGAGATAAAAAGCTTCCAGGACAAACAAAAACTAAAGGAATTTGCAAACACAAAACCAGCCCTACAAGAAATATTGAAAGAGGTCCTCTAAGCAAAAAGAGAGCCTAAAAGCAGCACAGATCAGAAAGGAACACAGACAATATACAGTCACAGTCACCTTTCAGGCAATACAATGGCACTAAATTCATACCTTTCAATAGTTACCCTGAATGTAAATGGGCTAAATGCCCCAATCAAAAGACACAGGCTATCAGATTGGATTAAAAAACAAGACCCATCCATATGCTGTCTGCAAGAGACTCATTTTAGACCCAAAGACACCCCCAGATTGAAAGTGAGGGGGTGGAAAACCATTTACCATGCTAATGGACACCAAAAGAGAGCTGGGGTGGCAATCCTTATATCAGACAAATTAGATTTTAAAACAAAGACTGTAATAAGAGATGAGGAAGGACACTATATCCTACTTAAAGGGTCTATCCAACAAGATCTAACAATTGTAAATATCTATGCCCCGAACATGGGAGCAGCCAATTATATAAGGCAGTTAATAATGAAAGCAAAGAAACACATTGACAACAATACAATAATAGTGGGGGACTTTAACATCCCCCTGACTGAAATGGACAGATCATCTAAGCAAAAGATCAACAAGGAAATAAAGACTTTCAATGACACACTGGACCAAATGGACTTCACGGACATATTCAGAACATTCCATCCCAAAGCAACAGAATACACATTCTTCTCTAGTGCCCATGGAACATTCTCCAGAATTGATCACATCCTAGGTCACAAATCAGGTCTCAACCGGTACCAAAAGATTGGGATTATTCCCTGCACATTTTCAGACCACAATGCTTTGAAACTAGAACTTAATCACAAGAGGAAAGTCAGAAAGAACTCAAATCCATGGAGGCTAAAGAGCATCCTACTAAAGAATGAATGGGTCAACCAGGAAATTAAAGAAGAATTAAAAAAATTCATGGAAAGAAATGAAAATGAAAACACAACTGTCCAAAATCTTTGGGATACAGCAAAGGCAGTCCTGAGAGGAAAGTATATAGCAATACAAGCCTTTCTCAAGAAACAAGAAAGGTCTCAAATACACAACCTAACCCTACACCTAAAGGAGCTGGAGAAAGAACAGCAAATAAAGCCTAAACCCAGCAGGAGAAGAGAAATCATAAAGATCAGAGAAGAAGTCAATGAAATAGAAACCAAAAGAACAGTAGAACAGATCAACGAGACTAGGAGCTGGTTCTTTGAAAGAATTAACAAGATTGATAAACCCCTGGCCAGACTTATCAAAAAGAAAAGGGAAATGACCGAAATCAACAAAATCATGAATGAAAGAGGAGAGATCACGACCAACACCAAAGAAATACAAACAATTATAAGAACATATTATGAGCAACTCTATGCCAGCAAATTAGATAACCTGGAAGAAATGGCTGCATTCCTAGAGATGTATCAACGACCAAAATTGAACCAGGAAGAAATAGAAAACCTGAACAGACCTATAACCACTAAGGAAATTGAAGCAGTCATCAAAAATCTCCCAACAAACAAAAGCCCAGGGCCAGATGGCTTCCCAGGGGAATTCTATCAGACATTTAAAGAAGAATTAATACCTATTCTCCTGAAACTGTTCCAAAACATAGAAATGGAAGGAAAACTTCCAAACTCATTTTATGAGGCCAACATTACCTTGATCCCAAAACCAGACAAAGACCCCATCAAAAAGGAGAATTACAGACCAATATCCTTGATGAACACGGATGCAAAAATTCTCACCAAAATACTAGCCAATAGGATCCAACAGTCCATTAAAAGGATTATTCACCATGACCAAGTGGGATTTATCCCTGGGCTGCAAGGCTGGTTCAACATCCGCAAATCAATCAACGTGATACAATACATTAACAAAAGAAAGAACAAGAATCATATGATCCTCTCAATAGATGCAGAAAAAGCATGTGACAAAGTACAGCATCCTTTCTTGATCAAAACTCTTCAGAGTATAGGGATAGAGGGTACATACCTCAATATCATTAAAGCCATCTATGAAAAACCTACAGCGAATGTCATTCTCAATGGAGAAAAGCTGAGAGCTTTTCCCCTAAGGTCAGGAACGCGGCAGGGATGTCCACTCTCACCACTGCTATTCAACATAGTATTAGAAGTCCTAGCCACAGCAATCAGACACCAAAAAGAAATCAAAGGCATCCAAATCGGCAAAGAGGAAGTCAAACTCTCACTCTTTGCAGATGATATGATACTGTATGTGGAAAACCCAAAAGACTCCACCCCAAAACTGCTAGAACTCATAGGAATTCAGTCAAGTAGCAGGATATAAAATCAATGCACAGAAATCAGTGGCATTCCTATACACCAACAACAAGACAGAAGAGAGACAAATCAAGGAGTCGATCCCATTTACAATTGCACCCAAAACCATAAGATACCTAGGAATAAATTTAACCAAAGAGGCAAAGGATCTGTACTCAGAAAGCTATAAAATACTCATGAAAGCAATTGAAGAAGACACAAATAAATGGAAAAACATTCCATGCTCATGGATTGGAAGAACACACATTGTGAAGATGTCAGTGCTACCTAGAGCAATCTACACATTCAATGCAATCCCTGTCAAAATACCATTCACCTTTTTCAAAATGGAACAAATAATCCTAAAATTTGTATGGAACCAGAAGAGACCCCGAATAGCCAGAGGAATCTTGAAAAAGAAAAGCAAAGCTGGCGGCATCACAATTCCGGACTTCCAGCTCTATTACAAAGCTGTCATCATCAAGACAGTATGGTACTGGCACAAAAACAGACACATAGATCAATGGAACAGAATAGAGAGCCCAGAAATGGACCCTCAACTCTATGGTCAACTCATCTTTGACAAAGCAGGAAAGAATGTCCAATGGAAAAAAGACAGTCTCTTCAACAAATGGTGTTGGGAAAATTGGACAGCCGCATGCAGAAGAATGAAACTGGACCATTTCCTTACACCACACACAAAAATAGACTCCAAATGGTTGAAAGACCTAAACGTGAGACAGGAGTCCATCCAAATCCTAAAGGAGAACACAGGCAGCAACCTCTTCAACCTCAGCCGCAGCAACTTCTTCCTAGAAACATCGCCAAAGGCAAGGGAAGCCAGGGCAAAAATGAACTATTGGGATTTCATCAAGATAAAAAGCTTTTGCACAGCAAAAGAAACAGTCCACAAAACCAAAAGACAACCGACAGAATGGGAGAAAATATTTGCAAATGACATATCAGATAAAGGGCTAGTATCCAAAATCTATAAAGAACTTCTCAAACTCAAGACCCAAAGAACAAATAATCCAATCAAGAAATGGGTAGAAGACATGAACAGACATTTTTCCAACGAAGACATCCAAATGGCCAACAGACACATGAAAAAGTGCTCAACATCGCTCGGCATCAGGGACATCCAAATCAAAACTTCAATGAGATACCACCTCACACCAGTCAGAATGGCTAAAATGAACAAGTCAGGAAATGACAGATGTTGGAGGGGATGCGGAAAAAGGGGAACCCTCCTACACTGTGGGTGGGAATGCAAGCTGGTGCAACCACTCTGGAAAACAGTATGGAGGTTCCTCAAAAAGTTGAAAATAGAGCTACCATACGACCCAGCAATTGCACTACTGGGTATTTACCACAAAGATACAAATGTAGGGATCCAAAGGCGTACATGCACCCCGATGTTTATAGCAGCAATGTCCACAATAGCCAAACTGTGGAAAGAGTCAAGATGTCCATCAACAGATGAATGGATCAAGAAGAGGTGGTATATATACACAATAGAATATTATGCAGCCATCAAAAGGAATGAGATCTTGCCATTTGCAACGACGTGGATGGAACTGGAGGGTGTTATGCTGAGTGAAATAAGTCAATCAGAGAAAGACATGTATCATATGACCTCACTGATATGAGGAATTCTTAATCTCAGGAAACAAACTGAGGGTTGCTGGAGTGATGGGGTGTCGGAGGGATGGGGTGGCTGCGTGATAGACATTGGGGAGGGTATGTGCTACGGTGAGCGCTGTGAATTGTGCAAGACTGATGAATCACGGATCTGTACCTCTGAAACAAATAATGCAATATATGTTAAGAAAAAAAAAAGAAGATAGCAGGAGGGGAAGAATGAAGGGGAGTAAGTCAGAGGGGGAGACGGACCATTAGAGACGATGGACTCTGAAAAACAAACTGAGGGTTCTAGAGGGGAGGGGGGTGGGGGGATGGGTTAGCCTCGTGATGGGTATTAAGGAGGGCTCGTTCTGCGTGAAGCACTGGGTGTTATGCACAAACAATGAATCATGGAACACTACATCAAAAAACTAATGATGTAAGGTATGGTGATTAACATAATAATAAAAAATTATTTAAAAAAAAAAAAGGATGGTTCAGCCTCTGAGTCAGAGGTTCTGAGTCCCGGTTCTGACTCAGCCACTCATCATGGGAGCTGGAGTAAGCCATAAACTCCTTCTTTGTATTTCAGTTTCCTGAAACATAAGGAGGTGATCAGGAAATCCTCAGGTGAAGTTGATGACCATTCCCACCTCCAAGAGTCTGATTCCTTTCTCCTCCCATTCTTGGCTCAGGCCGTTTTAAGCATTTTTGCATAAACCCGTGGAAAAAAGAAGGTAAAGATATCTCTTTTTTTTTTAAGATTTATTTATTTATTTATTTCAGAGAGAGAGAAAGAGAGAGAGAGAGCACGAGCAGGGGTAGAAGAGGGAGAAGCAGGCTCCCCACTGAGCAGGGAGCCTGATGTGGGGCTCGATCCCAGGACTCTGGGATCATGACCTGAGCCAAAGGCAGACACCCAACCGACTGAGCCACCCAGGCGCCCCCAGAAGGTAAAGACATCTTAACGAAAAAGATAAGTATGACTCTCTATAAAACTACACTATTGAAAAATTCTAAATAAGGTGAGAGATATTTTTTGAGCTTGTGCTTGAGCAAGACCACACTAAGTCCTCAGGTCCTGAAGCTGATGTCCGTGGTAGCAATTCGAGGGCTGCATTCCCCACTGCCCTCTCTTGGCGGGACTGCTGAAGCATGGTAACAGACGCAGGTATAGATGGGGCTCCCGCACTCCCGGCTGGGCACCTTTGGGGAGGCGAGCTCGTCTGGCAGGCCTCCGAGCCCTCGTGAGAACCTGTCTCTGTCTCAGGGAGGGGGCGTGCAGAGTGTGTGGACAGCCCGGGGAGCCCGGGTGCAAGCTCGCTGCTCCCCAAACCCCCGCGGCGCCTCCCTGCCCTCCTGCGGCAGCCCCCACTTCCCACTCCGCCTTCTCGCTAAAGAAAGTGTAGCTGCACAAGCGCTGCTAACACAATGAAGCGGATTTGCTCCGTCACGTGTGACTGCTTTGTCAGCACTAAGTGTTTGAGGCTGGAGGCCAGGTGTGTGTGTGTGTTCACAGGCATCACCTTTCCTGCCCGCCCCGGTCATGACCCTTGGCTACTGCATCAGCGTGTTTGTTTGGTTCAGTGTTATTGATTGACCCTGGGTGACTTTTCCAAGCTGGGAGACCTTCAACACATCCAAGTAAAGAGAGGACAGCTCCCAGGAACTTGGCCCCGAGGCCCTCCTCTTCTCGGTGACCCCAGCATACTGCTGAAAGGTGGTCTGCACCATCACCCTTTGGAGGACAGCCGGGGCACTACATTTGGGGGGATGCGCACCCCCACCTTCTTCTCTTTTCGTAAAGATAAGGTGGCCAGTCTGTAAGTTGAAGTTCTTTAAAATGGGGCTGTTCAAATTTCAATGTCCCTTCTGACCACCCGGGGATCTCGTCAACCTGCCGACGCCCATCAGAGTCTGCCTTCTAGCCCGTTCCCAGGCAGAGCTGGTGCTGTCGGTCTGGGGACACGTGCTGGGTAGCAAGCCTTTAGGAGAAACTCATAATCCTTTGCCTTTTTTTTTAAAGATTTTATTTATTTGAGAGAGAGAGAGAATGAGAGATAGAAAGCACGAGAGGGAAGAGGGTCAGAGGGAGAAGCAGACTCCCTGCTGAGCAGGAAGCCCGATGCGGGACTCGATCCCGGGACTCCAGGATCATGACCTGAGCCGAAGGCAGTCGCTTAACCGACTGAGCCACCCAGGCGCCCAATCCTTTGCCTTTTCAATTGTCTTCGTCCATGTGAACTCGAGCATTATTTTGGTAAGCATAAACTGTTGAATATAAATGTTCATCGCCGTGCTTGGGTGGCTCAGTCAGTTGAGCATCTGACTCTTGGTTTTGGCTCAGGTCATGATGTCAGGGCAGGCAGATCGAGCCCCACCTCCGGATCCATGCTCTGCTTGAGATTCTCTCTCTGGCCCCCCTCTGGCTCATGCACGTGCAGGCTCTCTCTCAAATAAATAAATCTCTAAAGAAAATAAAAATAAAAATGTTCATCCAAAAATATACATTATGCTGCTTGCTCTCAGCCTTATCTTTTCCTGGATCTCTTTTCCCTCACACATTGGTAAACCAATTTGAGAGAGGATAAAAAATCCTTAGCTATAATTTATTTCCTTGTGAAGGAGCAAGTCAGGAGAGCCTATGCCTATATATTGAAGGTAATCAAATGTTTGGGGCACCCGCTTCAGGCTAGACCCTGTGTTAGGTGTTTAGGGGTGCAGATACATCTCCGCTCCTGCTCTTAATGAGCCCCCTTAGTGGAATCATGGTAAGAATCAAAAAATCATCACAAGGTATTAAATATGGCCAGTTTGCCAAGTGCTGTAATGGATTACTAGGCAAAAATTAAGCATTAATTTGTATGGATGAGAGGTATGTTTCTAGAACCAAGGTGAGGATATTTGCCCCACTAGTCCAGGCTCGGCTCCGAGGTTCTCTGGTGATGCTCTCGGAAGGAGATGGTCTGGTCTTCTCCTGATGTCCCGCTGCACATCCTCATTCTCATGCATTCATTAATGGGCACCAGCAAACTGGAAACCCTTTGAAAGCAGGGTGTGTGTCACAACCATCGGTGGTTTCCCTGGAATACTTGGCACAAGCAGGTGCTCAAAGTTTCCAGCTGCACATGGCCACCATGCCCTGGAGCCTGGAGGTGTGTTGCTCTCAACCAGAGTCAGGTGGCTGGACCACAAAATGGGGAGAGAGTTTCCCTCTTTCCCTCGAGGGAGGCCCCTCGCGCCAGCCACATGCTCTGCTGCCGGGCTCCACAGACACCCCCTCTCCCCCCACACCCCGAACACCAGCGATGGAGGACATTTTTCCTGAAGGTTTACAGGGAACCCGCTGCCCGCTGCTTGGCCTCTGCAGGTGCTCACACGTGTCTTCCTGCCCCTAACGCCCCTGGCCTGCCCCTAAGCTACCCGGGGTTGGTGTCTCTTCTATGGCATTTCTCTCCTCGGCTCCCTCGTTGACTCTCAAACAGCACATTTCTTGTCACTGTATCTGCCTATCTCCATGCCCCGGCAGGCTGCCCCATGGGGACGGGAATCCCAGTTTATTAATGTGTGGGTGGCTCCGTCGGGACTGAGTTCAGTGAGAGGTTCGAGCAAACCACACTGTCCAGGTGGAATCACTATGGTCTGTTTATTGATCACCAGACAGGAGGTCCACGGGGAGGTGGTCCAGGGTCGGTGCAGCGGCTCCAGCTGTCGGGGCCCCGGCAAGAAAAGCGTGGCACGCTTAAGTGGGTGGTTGAGGAGGATGAAATGAAGGGAAACCATGGCGGGGGGAGGTGCCTCTCAGAGCTCCCCGACCCCGGCCTGGGGGGGGCAAGGTGAGGGGCAATTAGCAGAGTTGGAAGCCAGCTGTAGCTGCAGCTGTTGGGGGCTGCCGGAAAGGGGCTGCCGCCTTCAGAAGAGGACCACAGCCGCTGCCAATGCCTGGGGAGGCCACAGTAGAGCCTGACCTCACCTCCCTCCCTCCCTCCACTCTCCTGCCAGGGCCTCTGACCTTCCCCTTCGAGGGAACCTAACTGGAACCCGGAGGGTAAGCACCCCCCCCCCCCCCCCGACTCAGTCCAAAACGGCTGGTGTCTCGGAGCTGAGTGCAGGGAAGGGGCCGGTGGATGGAGAGGGGCAATGGAGTGCATCCCGCCCTCTGCTGTCCTTAGAGCCTGCGCCTTCCGCCCGATGCTGGTTTCAGTGGGGTTGCAGAACTCTGGGCATCACACGAGTGTTCAAGCCAGCGATAAAGCAAGGAAGCAGACCGTGTGAGCGGTGTGGGCCCTTTACATCAGGAGAGCAGGTTTCCTGGAAACTCCACTGGCTGTCTTCCAATTATAGCTCCCAGGCCAGAAATGGGTCCATAGTTTTTCCTCTGAAGGTGATCGTGTGGGAGCCCATTGCCGCCCCCGCCCCGAGAAGCCCTCGGGGTGAGGGTCTAAGAATTGGAAAAATCTAGCAAGCCTGCTTGAAGGAAGTGGGTAATAAATAAAGTATAAGTCAGTGAATCAACTCAAGAAATTGTGTTTGTGTTTATGGCTACTGTATTTCATTTGCAAAATGAAAAACAGAAACAGTTTACGATCTGAAATTAACAATCTAAACTGGATTTTACGAAGAGGAAGTTGTAATATATTACCCTATCCTTGTCATTCTATATCATCTGGAGGGGAGACTATTTGCATTCAGATCTATCAAAAGGACAGTTTTATTTAAAAAAGAGCACTTCAAGTGGCACGAGGAAAAGATTTTACTCTAATACAGAAGGACTTGGAGCAGAAACCTGTGCACGACCTTTGGCTTTTCTTCGTTAATTAAGTTAGCAAGGGTTTGCCGTATGCTCCTTGGGCCCCCTGCCGTGGGCGGAGACGCACTCGAGACAAGCTGTTGCCTTGGCCTGCAGGGAGCTCACAACCTGTTCACACCAACGGCTGAGCTACCTTCCATGACTAAGTGTGAAGAGCCGCAGTAAACCAATGCGTGCGCAGCGGGGTGGAGCTGGGCCCTGGAAGAGGACCGAGGAGCTGTGTCTGGAGGCTCCTGTGCCAGGCTCAGGGGTCAGCGGAGAGCAAAGGGCACAGGGTCGGGCAGGTAGCCAGGACAACGGCACAGTGGCCGGGCTCAGGCTGCAGGTAGTAGAACCTCAATCATTACCGGTTCTTTATTACCGATCTGGAAATACCTTCTCCCAACCACTGACTCCAGGCCAGGTGGGGGGCCCGTAACTCGTTTTCTCTGCCCCACTTGCATGCACAATGTTACACCCCAAATTAGCAACGTCTCCCTTCAGATCGGGGTCTGGGTCCCCTGGCAAAGTTCTTCTTCCTCTGCCAGCTTGGCTTCAATCCCAGAACGGGCTAGGTTGGTGATGGGGCCATCCAACCCTCTCCCCGTTTTTGTACTGAGCTCACTTCAACGCACAAGACAGACTGCAGGACATTAGCAGGTGATGGGTGCATGATCCCTGCAGACAGTGCTCCCGCACACAGGCAGGTGACCTTGGCAAAGATGAGGCAGGGTGTAAGGAGTAAGGAGGCTGGGTGGTGGCTCACATCTGTGCCCCCAGCCAGATGGAAGGCAGCAGAGTGTGGGGATGGCGCCAGGACACCTTGCATGGGGTGCCATGGGATTTATCATTTCCTTCACATGGATGTCTGCAGAGAAGAGAGGCTAAGAGTAAAATGTTTCAAATATAACGACGTTTGTTTAAGTTTGAGATGTCTCCTAAAGTCAGTGGTTTGGGAGGGTGGTCTGGGCTCGGAAGGGAAAGGAGGGACACAGCCACGGATAAAGTGGTGTTGGCAGGTGGGTTCAGTCAGGAATGAGATGTTTTCCACGTGTTCCTGGAAGTGACACTCGAGTGTGCAGCCGGGGGACAGTCTGAGCAGAGCAAGCGTCCAGCGAGGCCCCTCCCACCCGCTTCCCCACGTCACGGTGCTGGCGAAGGGAAGTTCCTGCACCATGAAGAGCTGCGCCGCACACACAGCCCCGTGGTGGGTGTCAGTCTCCAAGGGCCTTGAGGACAAACTGCCGCAGACCGCGCGGTTTGGGGTGACAGAAACGTATCCTCTCGCGGCTCTGGTGGCATCGGCAGGTGTGGCTCCTTCTTGGCGGCGCAAGGGAGGATCTGTGCCGTCCCCCCAGGGCTCCGGGCGCTCCGTGGCTGGCAGCAGCCCCCTCCACGCTCTGTCTCCGTCGGGCCGTGTCCCTGTGTGTCTGGGTGTTCCCAGGATGTTCTCCTCTCCCTGTGGAAAACAGATCCTCTACTTCCAAACTACAATGGTGGACAGGCCTAAGAGAGACAGCCCCATTCCGGAAGGGAGAAGGTGGAAGAAGGAAAGTGGTCATGGGTGCCAGGCGGGTCTGAAACCACAGGGCACGCTCCAGGAGCCTTCGGCCGAGAAGGGCTGAGGCTGCACGCTCTGTCCCCTGCACCTTCTGGGCTGCCTTTGGGGACATTCGGGTTCGCAGCCTCTCCCCTGCCTGCAGAGTCCTGGAAGCAAGGTGTCCCCGTTCTGCGGCCCCACGTTCAGAATGTCGTCCAGTGGACACAGGATGGCGACCAGCTCTTCCTGGCCCAGCAGGAGGGTGGGGAGGGGTCCGTCAGGCAGCACAGCTGGTCTTGACCCAGCGACAGCGCTCCGTGCCCAGCGGTGCTGCAGCGTCAGCCCTTCATCCCTCCCTCTCTCCACCGCGGGAGCTCCCACGTCGCTCCTGGTGGGTCCAGAACCAAATGCCGGATTCAAGTACGATGCGCGTGAGCAGGTGCAAACCAAATGCCGGATTCAAGTACGATGCGCGTGAGCAGGTGCAAACCAAATGCCGGATTCAAGTACGATGCGCGTGAGCAGGTGCAAACTCAAGCTTCACCTGACCCGATATCCTGGCGCTTCATCTCAAACAGGCCAGGAGTGGCAAGGGGGCGCCGTCCGAGGGGCAGAAAGCCCTCGGCACTGGCACGTTCTACCTGGAAGACCGAGCGGCCCCTTGTCTGCGAGGAAGGCCTGTAGGCGCCTGCTCAGGACGGAGAGACGCTAGCTCCGCGAGAAGGAAGCCGGGAAAGGGAGGACCCACCGCAAGGACTTCTGATCCTTCACATCCAAACCTCCTGGTGGCTGGGGGAACTCGGTTGTCCTTGGACAAAGACGACGGTCACTTCTGGTTGAGAGGCGCCATCCTTGTGGTTTATTTTCTGCAGACACACCTTTGAGCTTTAGGACTGGGAAGGTGGGGGGAGGGACAGCTGACGTCCGTCCTGAGTGTGGAGTGGTGGCCAGGGGAAAGCCAACTTGCTGAACACAGAAAGCACGGTGGTGCTTCTGCCTCTGGCAACGGTGCCTGGGGGCACGTCCAGGCCACGAGGGAAGGGGGGCTCTGGCCCTGGCACCCCATCTTTGTCCCAGGCCGTGGGTCTACCCCCACCGTGGCCCATGCCCTGTGTGTGCCCAGCAGGAAGTGGGTGGGGCCCTGATGCCTTCAGGTTGCTTCCTGGTCCTACAACAGTGCATCATTCCTGAACCAAAACAGAGCAAATGCCAGCTCCCTGCATGACGAAGCCAGCAGCCTCTGCCAGATTCACATTCTTTTTTTTAGGGGGGAAGGGGCAGAGAGGGAGAGAGAATCTTAAGCAGACTCCCCACTGAGCACAGAGCCCAAAGCGGGGCTCCATCCCACAACACTGAGATCATGACCTGAGCTGAAATCAAGAGTCAGATGGTTAACTGATGGAGCCACCCAGGCGCCCCGCAGATTCACACTCTTAAGGAAGGAGCCACATCCCACTTAACGACTCCGACACTCACCATGAGGTTGTGTGAAACAGTTGGTGGTTAGCAGCCTCCCCTCACGAGGCTTGCCCGGCTGTGCACCGAAGGGCAGGGGCTGGAGCCAGCAAACACATGGATGAGGATGCGGGGGGCTGGGAGTGGGTGTGGACATGGTCCCTGGGGGGTCCAACTGACCCTAAACACACATTACTGACCCATCCTTTATTTATTTATTTATTTATATATTTAAAAAGATTTTATATATTTATTTAATTGACAGAGAGAGAGCGAGAGAGGGAACACAAACAGGGGGAGCGGGAGAGGGAGAAGCAGGCTTCCCGCGGAGCAGGGAGCCCGATGTGGGGCTCGATCCCAGGACCCTGGGACCATGACCTGAGCCGAAGGCAGTCGCTTAACCAACTGAGCCACCCAGGTGCCCCCAACACATCCTTTCGATCTAAGAAGGGTCCCTGCGGCGAGGAAGTCTTCATGGAAAACTCCCAAGTCCACAAGTATGCACTCGAACTTGGGGATTTGCTTTTGGCACAAGGAAACCCAGGTTGTGGATAGATGGGGTGGGAGAAACTGCAGGGTCTCGCTTCCCAGCCCGACAGTTCGGTCAAGCTCCGGCTCAGACCTTTCAGCTCACCCCCCTTTAATGAGATTAGCGGCCCAGGCGCAGAAGCCCACATCCTGAGAAAGCGTTACTGTTCCCATACTGTTTCACCCAGTGAGAGACCTCTCCAGCACCTGCTGGACCCTGTGCCCCTGGGCAGTAGGACATCTGTCTCCCTCCGTCCCCGTCCGTCCCCCTGCCCCTGGCGCAGGTGTGATGCGCACCGTCTGCATCGACACATGATGGAAACCCGAACAGTGACTTGGAAAATTGGGCCTTGAGATATTTTCCTTATAGAAATTGTGTATAGACCGTCTCTCTCTCTCTCTCAGTGTGTGTGTGCGTATATGTGCACACCACAAGCACACACGCACAGAAATTCTCGAAGGGTATTAACTCTAAGAGTATTAAGAGTTTTCCATGACAACTTTTTAAAAATATATAACAAGTGTTTCAGTTCTTCACAACGCAATCGCATTACTTTTGTAATCAGAAAAAATAATTATGGTATAAATAACAGCTTAAGACCCAACTCTTCATGCAGTCGAGGTGAATGTTTTCAGCCCCAGCTAACCCCATTCCTTTGTCAGCTGCCTCTGCACGGCCCACCTTGCGCCATGACTCGCAGGTGCCCCAGGAACCCACGTCTTTTACAGTTTCAAAAGGACACTTACCTCGAGCACCGAGTAGCAGATAACATTGCTGAGTCACCAACACTAGTGGGACACTGCGTGTTGACTGCACCGTGTGAAAATAATAAAAATAAAATAGTTTCCACCACTAGACCTGTTAGGTGCCTGTAATTCTCAGCACTGAGGGTCATGGTTTGGATTAAGGCCCCATGTGTCTAAACAGTCCTTACTGGAAAGCGTGGCTGTTACCCACCAGGAGGGACGGCTCCCCAGGAGGCCTGTGGGGGGGGGACCGGAGGCCTGTCAGCGGGATGCTGTCAGCGCAGGGGTGTGCCCCGGGCCGGTGGGGAGGGGCGGGTGGAGGGTGCGAGGACCCGCCTGGGGACAGCCAGGGACGCACCCAAGGGCCACAGTCCTCGGGCAGGGAGAGGACACTTTACCGGTGGGCATCCGGAAAGAGGCGGTGAGGACACAGGACACACTCCCCGCTGCCCGCAAGCGGATGGCCCGCCCCTCGGCCACCAGCCAGGCGCCAGACCCCGGAGCCCAGTGGGCCGTCTGCGGGGGCTGTTGCTGGGGACGTGTGGGCAGCGCGGCGGGGGCTTGGCATGGACAGCACAGCTGGTGTTTTCTGGGACCGCGTGGTCACTGGACACCCCGGCTTGTCCTTCCAGCCCCACCCAGTCCCGGGCCAGATGATTTCCCTGTGCTTAGCCTCTTGGCTGGTGCGCCTGGCTGGTTTCATACCCGCGGTGCTGTTCCAGCCTCGTACTTGGCTAAGTCTCCAGGAGACCTTTTGCACAATTTACAGTGTTTTCCTCCTCTGAAATTACTCTCGTGTGCGGTGCTCAAAGTGGCTTAGGCCTGCTTCCTCCACAGTGTCAGGAACGGTCTCCAATCCTTTCGGGCTGTTAGGGGTTAGCCGGGGTGTGTGTGCTCGATTTCACTCCACTGTCGTTCCCTGGGGGTGCGAGTTCTGGCCTCTGTCACCTCCTCCAACGGAAACACAGCCATGGGGTACCAGATGTTTCAGACCGTGTTCGGATTAATCCCAAGGGTCCTCTTTTTTTACTCAAGAACTTTTCCTGGTGCCTTGACCTTGCCAGGCATTTCTCATTATTTTGGTTAATCATTTTCTTATATTTTTATGAATCTAGAAGCATGGGAGTCCTTTGATGTGACTTAACCTGGTCTGTAGGAACCACTACTGTGACGGCCGTTGATGATAATTTGAGGCAAATGTTCTCTAAATTCTCTGGGTTTCCTTTTCACACTTAAAATGCTGACCTTGAGGAAGCTGGGGACTTTTCTGTCACATAGGTCAAAACCGAGCGATTAATTTCTTGATAGTTCCAGGGCCTTGCATCTTTATTTTTTTTTTAATTATTTTATGTTTTATTAGGGGGAAAACATGGCATCAGAAGATATAGGGAAGGAATTAACCTGTGGCTCAGGGACAGCCTGGAAGAGAGGTGGAGGTCATCACGTCGGAGACAACATCAGACACTAGAATGACCCGAGACCCACAAGTCTCGGGTGTGTTGGTAAATCCTTCCAAGGGCAACAACCACATCCAACCTCCTAAGCTGCCGATAGTAGGGGAGGGAAGCAATGGGTTCCTTCATCGGGTCCCCAGATCATTCCATTTCCACTGGGATTCCCAGTGCCCGCTGCCATCTGTGGGACTCATGTAGTCCTTGGTGGACCCCTGGTCACTTTTACTGGGTGAACCGGTAAAACAGGGTGTGAAGGAGAGTTATCATCCATCTTCCCCCCCGAACGGTGAGCCTGGAGCATGATAGAAACCGGGAATGTCATTCTCTGCCCACGATGCCCCACACGCAGGAACTCACTCGGGAATGTCGTGAGGCCTGACGACGAGTGGCATGGTCCCCGCGGTCCTCGTTCTTGCTGCTCTTGCCCCAGGCCCCTACGGAGAGCTCGGTTTTGCCCATTTGGGGGCTTTGGTCCTGCACAGCCCGTGTCCCAGTCAGCTCGGGCTGCCCTCCCAGAACAGCACAGATGGGGCTGCTTACAGGACAGACATCCGTTCCTCCCAGTTCTGGAGGCTGGAGGCCCGAGATTAGGGTGCCACATGCTGGGGTTGTGGCGAGGGCTCTCTCCTGGGCTGCAGATGGCTGCCTTCTCGCTGCGTCCTCACATGGAAGAGAGAGGGAGAGGGGGAGAGAGAGATCGTGAGGGTAGCTCTTGTTATAAGGACACTGATGCCATCACGGAGATCCCTCCGTCACGGCCTCACCTAAACCTAGCTGCCTCCCAACGTTCCCGCCTCCTAGTACCGTCACACTGGGGTTAGGGCTTCAACATATGAATTTGGTCGGGGGAACACCAACATTCCGTCCATAACAACAAGTCAAATGGACTAGAGTGGTGTGTCCAATATGGTAGCCATGAGCCACACATGGCTTTGGGGCACTGGAAATGTGGCCAGCCCGACCCAGATGTGCTGAAGAGTCTAAAACACACACTGAATCTCAAAAACTTAGCATGAAAAAAAAAGTAAAATGCCCTGTAAGTAATCCAAATATATGATTTCTTAACTATATTTTAGATAACACTGTGTTAAATAACACAAAATATTAAAATAGATTTCATCTATTTTTTGAAGAACTTTGTGAAACATGTTTGTGAGAGAATGTAAGCTCATACATGTGGCTGGTGATATGTTTCTATAGGGTGGTGCTGGAAAAGGGCAGAGGCGGGGGTGCGGGGAGACAGGCCAGGGCCGTGGGTGTCCCCGTGGCCAGCGCACCAAGCCCACTGCTGAATCCTGAAGGCAAAGAGAAGCTGCTGTCGATGAGAAATAAACCTAGCCTTTGACAGGTGTAAGGAAACTATGAGAATTTCGTCTACATCATGTCTTCAAACGGGCCCCCCGGACCCACCTCTCCCCTGGTTTCTGCAGGGCGCATGTGACGGTCTGCGGTCAGCATCGTGTGCCTCAGATCACAGGTGTGGGGGGCGTGGACTGTGCGGCAGACACGGTTCAAGCGAGACACAGCGTCGGCGTGATTCGCACCACGACGGCAGATGCGGTCGGGGCGGATTGCTCTCCCCGAGTCAGTGGAAGGAAGAGAACTGAAGTGGGATGGGCCCACTGTGCGGTGTAGTGCTGGACTCCTGTGCCCGGTGGCTGAGCCGTGGCTGGGGCCGGCTCGCTCAGACAGGTTGCAGAAATTACATCCCGCTTTTGAGGCCAGGGGCTGGGAAGGGACCGGGGAGCACACTTGTCCCGTCTCCGTCCTGTGGCTTTGAGCGCACGAGCACGATGCCAGCAGGCCTCACTCCACCTCGCATCTTCTCTTCCTCCTTGTTCTCTTCCTTGGAGGAGGAAGCTGACAAAAGCAAAGAAAGGTGGTTAGGCAGAGGTCATTAACACAGAGCTCACTCAGTTCCTGTTCACTAAATAAGGCTGAGATAAAAACCATTTGTGATGCTATTTCTCGTGGGTCCCGGCCCCCGCAATCAGCAATAGTTTTTCATCATCTGTCGTGAGCCGGTGGAGAGCAGAGGAACGGGACCATCCTATGGGGTGCGGCGGAGGCCCCCTGGGGTTGAGGGTCTGCTGGGCACTGGCTGGTGCAAGGAGCTCCAGGCCCGGCTCGGATTAGGCTTCCATCAAACCCAAGGGAAGGCGTTGCCACCTTCATGTCCGGATGAGGAGCCCAGAGGTGAAGAGGTCCAGGAGCTTCCTGAGGCCCCACATCTGCTTGACGGGAGGACAGGGTCCCCAGACCTCTGCTTCCCTTGCTGCCCGTGGTGACACGTGCACAGGACCTCTACCGTGCCACCTCACTTCTGCCATGATGTGGCAATATGACTGCATATAAATAGTAACGAGGGATAAATAAGCCAGGGTTACAGGCCGCTGCCTGAGGCCGAGCGAGGCTCACTCTGGGTTAGAGCAGGCCTCGGGCTCCAACTGCAGACGGGCCTCCCACCAGGACTGGGGGCTGATGAGGAGCTGTGCAGATGTGGTGTGAGACGAGGCATGGGCAGGAGGCACCGGTGTGGTCAGCGTGTCGTGGTGGATGCAGGGGACGCAGGGGGGAAGGAGGGGCAGCTTGTGAAGACCGCAAGTCCCAAGGGGGGCAGTTTTGGGTAAGTAGTGGGGGCCCCTAGAAGGTTTTGAGTGATGCCAAAATATAAACAGATCAGTCCGTTCAGCTATTTAAATGAGGATGCAGAATGTGGATCCCAAGCACCAGCTAAGCCCCTCCCCTCTGCCACCGACAAAGAAGGCCAGAGGTGAACCGCGTCTCTCAAGGTCACGGCCAGGAAAGGGCTGTGGGACCCATGCTGCCTTCATTCCTGGGGCAGGAGCTTCCTTCCAGACCCTGTTGGCAGTGATGACAACCAGCTGCGCGAGACTTTGGATTTACGTTCGCTAAAATGGAATGAAATAGACAATCCAGTGCACATGGATCCTGCATCGCCCTAGCTGCCGTTCAGGTGCTCAGTCCATGTGTGGTGGTCCGTGGCTGCACCTTGTAGATCCAGAACATTCCCATCATTGCAGAAAGTTCTGTTGCTCAGGCTCTCTCCACTGCGGCTGCTCTGCCTTCCAGGATTTCAGGCCTTCATCTGCACCCAGGACCCACGCATGACCTTCTCCCTAGCTCCCGGCACTGCATCCAGCACTGGGCCTGTGTCCTCAGAGGGTCTGGCCAACCCATCTGAGGCCCTTTTAGGGTCATTTCAGTTTCCCTTTCCCTTCCGCTCCCTGCAGCTGCTCCAGCCCTTGTCAACAGCCCTGCTCCCCAGTTCCGGCCAAAAATTGCTGAGGCTTGCAGCTGGCGGAAGATGTGGATCTGGGCTGATGGTGGCACCACTTTGGCCTGGAATGTTCTGCCCCGTGGCCTGAGCCTGGCACAGGAAGCAGGGCAAGGTGAGGAAGGAGCCCAGTGAGCTGGCAGGAATCAGCCTTGTCCTGTGGCGACCTGCCAGAGTCAAGAATACCCTGGAGCTCATCCTTCCACGGAAACGTCTGGAATGATTGTTTCTGTATTCCTCAACCAATTCTCCCAATAATGGTGACATTTCAAGCATTTCGAACATTGTTTTGGGGGAAATACAGCGTCTCCTGCTTAGCTTATTTAGCTGTGTCAAGTCATTTATTTGTCTTATTCTTTTTGCTCAGCAGGTGGCATTTTTGTTCAGTGATTTTATTCGTAGCTGCCTGTGTTTATCGACCATGACATATTAATCATGCAAATCAGGGTATTATTAACGAAGGAAAAATTAATTCTGCTACTGCTTCTGGGTTTGCTGTGACAGGTTTGTTAATGCCTGTTCCTCGCTAATACCACCAGCGACTTCTCGCGGCTGCAGCAAATTGACACATTACATTCAGGGTCAAGGCTGGGGACCGAAGCTCTTCACAGCTGGTGTTGAAAGCACGTATTTATTTGAGAGTGCACCCTTTTAGGACCGTATTGCAAAATGCCCTTTTCTTCCCACTGTGGGAGTTTCTCTGTCTTCCGGTATCTCCTAGTGAAGCCCACCGAACGCAAATACTGGCCCAGCAGACCAGTGTGTGGCCTTCTGCGATGCCTTCTTGTTTTCCGAATGTTATTTGCAGAGAGCCAGCACAGTGAATCATTCTTCCTCAGCAAGTGCTCCTTCTCGTGACTCTGCTTGTGAGGCAGGAGGTGGGTGCAGCGAGACTGGGGAGCTGTGGGCGTCTGTCCTCAGGACACCAGGCACCTGCAGATAATCTAAAAGCATGCCCAGTGCCCACATCTCCCCGTACTGCCCTCTCGTTAGGCCTCGTAAGCACAGAGTGGCCCCTGTGCTCAGAGACCGGCTTGTTCTTATCTGCTTCCGTTGTGCAATGCTCCCCCACTCTGGAGAGCCAAGTGTGGAAACAGAATGTTTTTGGAAACGTGGCGGTCACCCGGTGCACAGCGGGAACACCCCCTCTGGAAGGTTGTGCCATTCTGGAAAGCTTGCTAAGTCACACCACCTTTTGTCATGAGACTTGGCTGACCCTGAGAAAAGAAACAGTCAGCTCTGCTCTGCTCGCCCTGCAAGTCGGCAGTGAGTGCAGGCTGGGGGCCGGGGGAGGGCTTTGGGCTGCTGGGGGGACCTTCTTGCAACTGTTGGCTATGAACTTGAAGGCTTCGCCTTGGCGCTGCCTCAAGGCCACAGGAGGGAGGGGAATGAGCCAGGTGCAGAGTTGGCTGAGCCACCTGGACTCCCTCACTTTGTCCTCTTTGGTACTTTTCGTGACGTCGGCTGTCCTTGCCCTAAGGTGTCCAGAACCTCAGTCCTCAGTCTGTGGCACCCCACCTGTGTCATACTCATGCCCCCTCTTTCCTGTGAGCATTCCACCTGCTCCTTCTTCAAACCTGTGTGTCCAGTGCTATTTACCTCCAGACGCCTGGTGCAGCGGTGGGGGAGAGATTCTCCCCAGCCTCTTAGACAATATCGTGAGTGAGACCCCAGACCCCAGGCCTGGGAGGCCAGGCACGGGTGCCATACGTCTGCCAGGGCCACCTTAACAAACCGCCACAGGCAGAGTGGCTTAAACAC
This sequence comes from Callorhinus ursinus, assembly GCF_003265705.2. NCBI lineage: Eukaryota > Metazoa > Chordata > Mammalia > Carnivora > Otariidae > Callorhinus > Callorhinus ursinus. The sequence goes on along the minus strand of NW_027397142.1, from coordinate 3,507,647 downwards.
CGTAAATTATGGTTTCCCAGTTCTGGAAGCTGGAAGTCTGTGAGCAGGTTGCGCAGGCCTCGCTCCCAGCTCCCAGCACTCCTGGGCTTGTAGACGGTGTTCTTCCCATGTCTTCACATGGCCTTCCCCCCTGTGTGGACCCCTTTCTCTCCATACAATATTCTTTTTATAAGCAACCAGTCATTTTGCATTTTGCATAGTAGAGAACTCCCCTACTCTGGTATGACCTCATGGTGACTAATCACATCTTCAATGGCCTCATTTCCAAATAAGGTCACACTCTGAGGTTCTGGGAGTTTGGACTTTGACATATGAATTTTTTGGGGGGTGGGGGTTGGGGAGGGACACAATCTAACCCCTTAACAGGAGCAAAGACCGTACTCGGGGACAGATCCTGGTACCGGGAACCCCACTGTCTCTAACCGTGACAGCCCACGACCCAGCTCAGCGGGTAGCCTGGAGTGAACACCTCTGAACGTCGGCTGAGCATCCAGGTTCTGCGTCCCTCAAGACGACAGTACCCTTGCTGGAGAACATCATCGTTGTCGGGTTCTGCACCTTTGATGAGTTCGTGGAAATGAAACTCTAAGAAAGGTAGAGGGCAGATGCCTTCAGGAACAAGAGGAATGAAGTCCCAGAACTGCAAGCCCTGTCTCCCCACCCGCGCCTCTGCCTTCACTACGCCTGTCCCTGCGCTCGGTCTGACCCACACTGTCTTCTCTACATGGCGGCAGGAAACAAGGCCACTGGCTGCCCCTCCCACCTCCCTGCTTTGCCACGAGGGAGGAGTCAAGACTGTCTCTCCGGGTGATGAATTTTCACACTGGAGGAGGGCTCTGGTGGGTCCTGCTGGTGTCAGGCCAACCCCAGCCCAGGGACTTATTCTCAACGGATGAGTGGCAACAGCTGGGAGTTGGGACAGACATCCAGCTCCGGCCAAGCAGCTATGACCAGAGGTGGAGTGGGGATCCATAAGCTCTCTTGAGCCAAGCAGTTGGATTGTTTCCCCGAAGAAGAGGCATGTCCTTCAGGACAGGACCAAGAACGCTTCTGTGATTCCCTGAGTGTTAGATCAACGCCCCAACAGAGCACTGCGGAAGCTTCGCTGTGTTTTCCTTTGCGCCTTGCAAGGTGCGGAGCACACAGAACTCACAGAGCGTTTCACTCAGTGGGTTTTGGGGTTCTTCCCGGACGTGGCCTTTGGTAGTTCTGGACTTGGAGGGAAGAGGTGTGTCTGGGAATCCTGGCTTGTCTACTCCTGGCTGTGGGAATTTGGGCCAGATGCACCCCCTTCGAGCACTGGGGAGACCAACCTGAAGGTTCTACAGGGTTTCTGGGCAGGTTAAAATGATATAATTCTTTTTTTTCTTTTTTAAAGGTTTTATTTATTTATTGGACAGAGAAAGAGAGAGATAGCAAGAGCAGGAGCACAAGCAGGGGGAGTGGGAGAGGGAGAAGCAGGCTTCCCGCAGAGCAGGGAGCCCGATGCGGGGCTTGATCCCAGGACCCTGGGATTATGACCTGAGCTGAAGGCAGACACTTAACAACTGAGCCACCCAGGCGCCCCGAAAATGGTATAATTCTTGCTCGGGGCCAAATGTGTCCCTCTAGAGTGAACGTATGAAGTCCTAACCCAGGACCTCAGAATGTGACTGTGTTGGGATAGGGCCTTTCAAGAGGTGATAAAGGTGAAGTGAGGTCAGGAGGGTGGGCCTTCTCCAGGCTGACGCATGTCCTTCTAAGAAGGGGAGGTCAGGACACAGAGATGCAGAGGGACGGCTGTCCACACGCTGGGGAGGGCGGCCTGCGAGGAACCCGCCCTGTCCACACCTGAATCTCGGACTCCCGGACATGAGACGATAAATTTCTGTAGTTTAAGGCCCCCTGGTCTGTGGTGCTTTGTAATGGCGCGCTGGCAAACTGAAGCAATCCAGAAGGCCTCAGCCTGACGTCCAGCACACTGTAGGCAGTGACAGGTGCTCACTCATGCAGCCAGTGCATTCTCAGCATCCTTGCCTGTGAGCATCCTGTGGTGTCTGGGCCGAGCTCTGGGGGAAATTCAGAGAAAGATAAAACTGTAAGCCCCATCAGAACAGGAGCTCAGTGTGCTGCAAGGACCCTTCCGTTTCCTCACCTGTCTCTGGGGTAATTAAGTCCCTGGTTGGGGGTCACCTGTACATGCAAAACGGTCTGCGTTGGACTTTGCAGAGCCCCTGAGGGTCCCTGAAATCTCCCACCTGCTTTTCGTTAAAACCGTTGATGTGAGTTGACTTGGCACATCATGACGCGTCCTGAGTGAACAGCTCACAGACCTTCACAGCGGCGGCGGCCTTGCTCCTGCAAAGTATCGCTAAGAGGCCGCATACCCTTCCAGACCGAGAACCACAGGTAGTCTCCCCGCGCTGTGTGGACGGCGGTGATGGCGTGCATCGGGCTGGCGGATGGACGGGAGGGAGCCCTCTGCAGAGTGAGAGCCGGCTGTCCATGGCTGGAGGGGTCGTTCACTTCTCAACCCATTGTTCTTGTTCTGCCAAAAAAGAGCAGTTCTTGGGGAGCAAACTCTGAGGATGAAGAAGGCAGGGGCTTGCCCATCTTGGGGGTGGTGCATGGATGGGAGGCCCCAGCTGGAAGCTGAGTGACCAGGCGGCGCAGGGGGCACAGGGATGCAGCCTGTCTTCCGGAAGGGGGGAGAACCGGTTCCGGTTCCTTTCGGACTCTGATGTCACACCCATCACAGTGTGCAGGTGGTGAAAAGTGGACGGAAGGCAGAGCATAGATTGTTGGTTAGAAAAGAAGTGATTCCACTTCCGCTAGAAGGAGTCGCACGCCGTGTGCTGGGCACCGTGTTGCATGCTTTCACTCAGTCTGGGGTCTGGGGATGTAGGTCACCGTTCCCCCGCCCATGGAGGGGCCTCTGAAGCACGGAGTGGGTGAGAAACTGGGCCAACGTCACGTGGCAGAGCCGGGACCAGAAGTGGGAGCCCCAAGCCCAGAGCCGGGCCTCGGCCGTGCCCCCAGCATGGGCAGGCGTCCCCACGGAGCTCTCCAGACTCACGCACGCCGGCGCTCCTGGGGCCTGCGGTGTCTGCGTGTCTGCCTGCCACCCTCTCGAGCCCTTTAGGAGTTGAACAAAGGAGTAGAGATCTTTGAATAAGCAGGGAACAAACCCACCATTTTCTAGGGTCACTTAAAAAACAAGCAGCAAGGACTCGAGCACAGTGGGGACCCCGGCCCCGGCTGCCTCCGTCTCTCGGGCCTTGCTCCTCACCCTGCCCTCGGCTGGCCCTGCCAGACCTCCTGCTGTTTCGTGCCAGGGAGGTTCTCCCCGCCTCGCTGAGTGGGCCCGCTCCCGTCCCCTGGAACGCCTCGTCTTTCCCGTGGCCTTTCTGACCGGAGCTGGCATCTGACCCCTTTGCCCTAGCACCTGGGTAGCGCCCTCGCCAGCAGGACCCCCGTCCCCACCACACTCCCTTCCTGCGCAGGGTCTGCTCTCCCCTGTGGGCCCGTCGTCTCGCCCCCACCCAGCCTGGACTCCAGCCTCCCCTCCCGGGCGTCTGCCCCTCAAGTGCAGTGACCTCTTCCCAGGCTGGAGTTCTCCCCAAACGCACACCTTCCCTAGGTTTCCATGCCCGCATAAATGGCGCCCCTCTTTGCCCAGTGGCTCCCCTGGAGACCAGCCTTGGTGGCGCCTTTCCCTCACCCCACATGTCAAACCAGCCAGCGAGGCCGGCTCTTTCTTCCAGATTCTCCCTGGTCACTGTCAGCCCTCCTCAGCTCTCCTCAATGCCCGCCTGTGCTCTATTGCATGCTTTCACCAACCTCATTTTAACGCTTTACTTCCTCCATGAACACAAACTGCTGGTGAGCAAGGACCTCGCCCTCACCGCCGGCGAATGCCCAGACGCCTAGAAGGACGCTGGGAACAGAGCAGACGCTTGCGGGAAGAATGAAGGCCACTTTCCTTCGCTGGGGCCCCTTCGGGCCGCGAGTCAGGAGCCTGGCCCCTATGGCCTGGGGGCCTTGCATTTACCAGCTGCTCAACAGAGGCTTGTTAAATGCACACGGATATATCAACAACATCATCTGCTTTTAACTTTTCCTAAAGTGCACGGCTGAGGTCTTTTAAGTTCCATTCTTGCTGTCCAAGCCACCACCCTTGGCTTATAAATTAATGTGCTTTCTTAACACTATTATCAAGATTGGCTTTTAAGTTTTAAGACATTAGGTCTCTGAAGCTAGTAAATTTCTTTTAAGTCACAAGAGAAAGAGCCATAGTTGGGAAGGAAATTTGACCCACTCTGTGGCCCTGAGGTTTGCAGAGTGGGTCTATGAACTACCAAGCAAGAGAATAGCAATGACGGTGGGCTTCCCTCCCTCCTCCCCCACCCCCCCTTCTTCAACGGCTTGTGTTCCCGGTGGTGGGTACACGAGAGGCAGGACTCCGGCCCCAGCCCCGAGTCCTCGCTCTGCAGAGGGCAGCGGTGATCGCATGCCGATGGGGGCGGCCGGACGATGGCTTGGTGGGCTCACCCGTTAGTGGGGGGACAGGGAGCCCCTGGACGGTCTCTGGATCCATGATGCTTTCAGGAGGTAAGGCGTTGATGGGAGAGAAACGGCATTCTAGGAAGCAGGCAGAGCAGGTGTTGGGCGTGGAGATCCAGAGGGAGAGCCGCGGGGGCCGGAGCCCCAGGGCACCCCACCGGCTGCGGAGGACTGTGAGCGGGGGAGAATACAGTCACTGTTGGGGAGCTCCTCACAGACGTCCATGTGGCAGATGGGCTGGAGCAGCACAGGGGGCCGGAGACCAGCTGAGAGGTTCTCGTGTGGTCTGGGTGAGGAGTGATGGAAGCCAGACCCAGGAGAGACGGACAGTGATGGTGGCCACGGGGTGGCAAGGGGCCACATGGAGGCCTGGTGGCCTGCTTGATACGGGGGAGTGAGGGTCGAGTCTGGGACAACTGACCCCTGGCCCGAGCCACCAGGAGCACGACGGTGCCATCCAGCAGCGCGAGAAATGTCAGCACAGAACACGGCTGGTAGGGGAAGACAGGAGTTTAGGGTTTTTTTTTTTAATTGTGGCAAAATACACATAATATAAAATTTACCAACTTAGCCACTTTTAAGTGCACGATTCAGGGGCAGCAAGGGCGTTCACACCGTGTGCAGTCATCACCACCACCCTCTCCAGAACTTTCTTCATCTTCCCAAATTGAAACTCCCTGTTTCCCCAGGAGACACTGACTTCCCTTCTCCCTCCCTCGGCCCCCATTGCCCACTCTCTTCTCTCCGTCTCTGTGACGGGACAGCTTCGTATAAGTGGACTCATGGAGCATTTGCCTCTCGGTGCCTGGATTCTCTCACTTAGTATAATGCTCTCAAGGCTTTCGTGTTGGAGGAGGAGGCGGGATGGTATCCGCTCATCCAGCGATGGGCGCTCAGCTCGCTTCCCCCTCTTGGCTGCCGTCAGTGATGCCCTGAGAACACGGGTGACCGCGTAACCCATCGCCGCCGCGCCTTCCATTCTTTTGGCTGTGCACCTGGAGGTGGGGCTGCTGGGTCGAACGGCAGTTCCATTTTTAATATTTTGAGGAACTGCCGCACCACTGAGTGAGTGTGCGGAGGGGGCCCCCTGGAGCCCGTAATCAGAGAGGCCGTTGTGACAAAGGTGGATTCAGAGTTGCAATTCAGGGCTGGGGTTGTCTGAGGGGATGACACGCCTGGCACGACCACGGCAGCCACCCCGTGGTGGACACGGCCGTCAGCATGCATCGCTGGGGACAGGGGAGAAAGAGACGCCGGAGATTGTCTGTCTCCTTCTAACAGGGGCGTCTTGTGTGCTCCAGGGCAGATGGGAAGCCGCCAAGTGGGCAGACCCCAGCGAGGTTGGACGAGTCGCATCTCTGGTCTGTGTTTCCTTCCCGGTCTGCACGTTAATGGTAACTGCCCTGCACCCCTCACAAAGCCGTTAAGAAACGAGCGAGGTATATTTGGAAAAGCTTTACGGTTGTCAAGTGCTTCTGTATCTAGTTATCATTCTTGCATAAAAGACACCAAATAATGATAAAGGATGGAAGCCTCTAACCGAAAGGAAATACATGAGGACATCCTGACGCAGGACACCCTCCCCTGACCACTATGATTTTCTGTCCTTTTCCCCAACATTGGCTGAGAGAGGAGGGGGAAGGCAAACTTCTAAGTGTGTTAGAATTAACTTCCCTAACTGTTTCCTGGCTCAGTCCTTAATCATGTTCCTTCACTCCCCAAACCGTCCTGGTGTGCACGATGACCACCTGCATCTGAGGCGTCTGGGAGTCTCTGAAAAGGTACATTTCTGGGCTGCATCTCAGCAAGTTATCAGAACCTCTGTGCCGGGTCCGGGATGTTGCATTTTATTTGTTTACCTCTTTTAAGATTTTATTTATTTCTTTGAGAGAGAGCACCCATGAGCAGGGGGAGAGGGGGCACAGGGGAGAGGCAGAAGGAGAGAGAGAACCTCAAGCAGACTCCAATCTGAGCGCGGAACCGATGTGGGGCTTGATCCCACGACCCCAAGACCATGACCTGAGCCGAGACCAAGAGCCGGCCGCTTCATAGACTGAGCCACCCAGGTGCCCCTGGGACATCGCATTTTAAACAAACCAGCAATAACCTTTGAGAAGCAGTGTTCCACGACCACGTCTCGGAGGGACAGACATAACTAGAGATCATACGAGTATTTTATGAAGAGAAGTGAAGTCCAGTGGTTAAGGGAGAGGACTGCTCTTTCCTGCCACCTACCCTAGTGTTTTCTCTGTACAGTGGCGTTGCCAGAAAGATCTAGGCTCGCGTCCAGGAGCATTGCCACCCGGACCTGAAGACGCCCCTCGGCGGGGCCCTCGTGGCATGAGACGGGGTGTGAACCGCAAAAGGCCTCACCAAGGTCAGGGTTATCCCAGGTGAGGGCTCACTCCCCGTGATTACCACTTTGGTGTGTGTGTGTGTGAGCACCCGCTGTGTGTTCGCCCATGTGAAGTTTCCTTTCATGGGCGTCCTGGTGGGTGTGTCGGGCTCTGCTGTTTGGTTTCATGTGCATTTCTCTGGTGAGTAAGAGGTTGAGCACCTGGTGCAGGTGGGGGCCTATTACTCCAGGCGAAATAACAGGCCAAAAGGTCGGGGCAGCTGGGAAACCAGCTGGCCGACACCTGCTTCTCCTGGCCTCGTGACTGGGTTGGACATTCCCTCTAATTATCCCGGCCTGACCCCACCCAGACTCTTCTCGGGAGCCCGTCTGGACGCCCAGGCCCACACCCCAGAGGCCTGGGCAGGGCTGTTGTTTTGTGAACTTGGCTTGCAATCTGCCCACTTGCCTGCCGCAGCGGAGTCCCTGCTAACCCCTCCTTGTTCCTTGGTCCCGGAAAGAGCGTAACTGTTACTGGCAACAGTCACCGAACGTAAATACCAGTAACATTCCTGAGCCGGTTGTAGCGGCAGAAGCCAAGGAACTTGGATCTGCCTGGCGTAAAGTTGAAAGCTACTTGGAGAAAGCTTTTTTGTTTTCCATTTGGTAAAATGTCAGGAAAACGTTTGGTTGACAAGCTAAAAAACTCTAGTAGAGAATAATGTGTCCAAGAGCAGCCAAGTCCTTCTTACCAGAATCTCCTAGACACGGCTTCTGGGTTACCCATCTGGAAAGATTCTTACTAGGCCAATCTCTTGACGCTGGACTAATTTCAGAATTTGTGATAATTCAGACACCAGTCGATCTGAAGTTGACTTTATCACTTTTGAAGACGTCAAATTTGCCAGGCGACGACCTAAATTATCTGGCAGATGATGTGTTTTCCAGTCCTTGAAAGGCGATTGCTAAGTGTCTGTAGTGAGATGTTAATTGTTCAAGGTGACAAAGCCCGAGAGCCCTGGGCCTCTCGAGGCTGCCTGGGGCTGTTTACGCACCTGTCGGGGGCGGGGAGTGGGGGGCAGCCACTTAAAATGCTTTCAGGACTGAACTGCACAAAGGTGCCCCAATAAACTTCACAGATACCACCTGGGTGCCAACTCCACCCCCCAGAATTATTTGTCCACTCTGGGGGGGCATGGTACACGGAAGGACATTCCTAATTTCCGCCATCAGTGAGATTACTGGTATTTATTGTGCTCAGTTGATATAAACTTGGCAAGAAACGAGTAGTTTGCCAGGGATAGGAACAAAGAGGAAACACCCAAATGTTCGGCACCACAGCAGAAGTAACCCGCCGCGGGCGGCCCCCGCCCTTCACGGACACTTCTCTCTGCTCAGTCACTTGTCCTGAAGCCAGCGAGCTGCGGCAGGGGGGCTGTCTGGGTTCTCCCACACATTTAATGCCCTCACATGATGCAAATGAATGTCCTGCAGGTCAGAAGTGCCATGCAGGCCTCACGGAGCTGCAGTCAAGCTGTTGGCGGGGCTGGCCCCTCTGGGGTGCCCGGAAGACTCTGTTTCCTGGCCTTTGGCTCCCAGAGGCACCCACTGCCTCGGGGTCCCAGGCCCTCCCCACCCGCCGCAGTCCGCTCATCTCCCTCTGACTCTCCTGCCTCCCGCCTTCGTGTTTCAGGCCCCTGGTCCCTGCTTGAGGTCACTGATGGGCAACCCTCATCCATCTGCATCATGTAACCTAAGAGAATCACAGGTTCTGGAAATCGGGATATGGATGATTTGGGGGGTGTTACCGTGCCGACCCCGGGGAGTAACCTCGTGTGATGCCGTTTGGGTTTCTGCTAAGACAGGAACATCCCGTGGCTTTGCCAAAGCAGCCGGGGTGGCCAGCCAGGAACGGCGCCTTCAGGGTCTCCCTGGTCAAGCATTTAATTCCTTGCTCAAGATATCCCCAGTGACCCACCTGTTGTTAAACCTCCAGGAATCCCATGCTTTACGGTGGATGAGGCCAGTTTATCTTTGCTTAGGGCCTCGTTTGAACCTGTGACCCCTGAATCAGTGATGGAGACCCAGAGCCAGGCTTTTGCTCCTCCCGAAGACCGACTCCAGGGGCAGAAAAGCACGCCGGGCCATGGGGGGCGCCCCGTGACATCCTCCAGTAGCGTCCGGTCGTGTGTGTGCTAGGCCAGGAGCATCTGAATCCCGGGGGTGCATGATCACCAGGCAGATCCCTGCTTCCCATCCCAGCCAATGAAACACGGAAGCTGTGCTGGTCCAGCTCCTTCAAAAGGTGGCTCCCGATACACGGTAATGTCCTCTCCTCCTGGCACAGCGTGGACTGGGTATGAGAGGGGTGCCTCCCAGTTCCTGAGCCTTGGGCTGAAGCTCATAAGGAACCAGTCTGGGAAAAAACGCTGTGTGGTAAACAATGGGCCCACCATGTGGTGTTTATACTGAGGGTTTGGGGTGGAATTAGCTGTTCTTGGAGCCCTTAGGGGATTGACCGCACTCAAGGAGTCCTTCCTCTCACCCCAATAGCCTTACAGAGTCCACATGTGTTCTTTTGTCTGTAGACGGGATTTTTTCTAACCTTTCCACTGAAGGGAAAGTGACCTGGGCATTCCCCATGTCAATAAAAACCTGTCCTCACCATAATTCATAACCCTGTGTGGTATGCCATCGTATGAACGTGCCATACTTGACTGGAACACCTCCCTCTGGTGGGGTCTCGGGGGAGAAGGCCATATTCTTCTTGAGCAAGGCTGTTTGGTGGCCACACGTGGACATGATGGTCCGGAGTAGGCTGTGCTGAGTTATCTAACGTGTGGTGTCTTCCATGTTGTCCATGAGGAAACATTCTAGGCTGACGTTGTTTACGATGCAGGTCAGGGGAGTATTGCCAGGATAACCAGAATTTAACTATTTTTATGAAGATCCACGATGCTGAGCTTGACAAAGGATTCCTCTAAGAGTCGGTGATAAGACAGACACCGTGTGGGTGGCTGGCGAGACACCCGGCTTGGTGGTTGGACGACATTCCCGTGTCCAATCACCGCCAGACTTACTCAGGGGTAGAGGACAATGGATGGGGCATCTGGACAGCCTGCCTGCTGGGGAGGTGGCTCTGCGGACCCAGAGCCGTGGTTAGATGGTTGGGGGGGGGGGGGGGGGGCTCTTCTGATTTCCCATCAGGACAGGATCAGAGCCTCAGGGCCGCCTGGGGCCTGGTGGTTCAGCCCAGCTTTGCCCCCCGGGGGAGGTCAGTGGTCTACTGGGGTCGACTCTCACTGTTTTCCAGTAGTAGTAGTCGTGCTTTATTTTTTAGTTGTTTAAATGGAGATATAATTGACACATAGCACTGTATTAGTTTTAGATGTACAACATAATGATGTGATCGTGTATCTTTTGGAAAATGATCACCACAATGAGTTAACACCCGTCACCACACATAGTCGCAGATCCCTCCTAGCCGCTTCCAAGTATACAACACAGTCTTGTTAATTAGAGGCCCCGTGCTGTACGTGGCATCCCCAGGACTTATTTATCTTCTAGCTGGGAACTTTGTCTTCTAATCTTTTGAGCCCCGGCACCCAACCCCGCCGCCCCAGGTGTCCGCTCTGGGCTCAGTCGCTGCCTGGGAGCAGCGCGGGACGCGTGGACTGGCTTGGCGGGGTGTCGGGCAGCTCCGGAGTGCGGCCCGGGGCCCTGTGATCAGACTCCTGTAGTTGGAGGTGTGTGAACCCCCATACTTGCTCTTCAGGACAAACCCCACGTCCTCCTGCAGAGTGCCCAGGCTTCCCCCCACACGGGGGTGCCCCAGTGACCCCTGCCCTGACTCCGTGTCACTGGTCAGTTTCCTCAGTTCTAATTTAGGGTTTAATCAGGGTGCCTTTGGTTAAAGAAGAACCGACACTCTCCCTGGGTGGAGTAAGCAGGCAGTCGGGCCTAAGGCAGGGAATTCCTTAGGAACCTAGGGACATGAAGCTGTCTCCATCTCTCTGTCTCTCTGTCTCTGCTCTCCTCTGTGTCTCTGACTCCCCTCAAGCTCTGCAGACTTGCTCCCTCTGCTTGGCTGCAACCTGCTACGTGGTGGCTGCCCGGGATGGGGTCCTTGAGCCTGAGCCCCCCACCCCCTCCCACGATCTTCCAGCAGTACCCGGCACGCGGCAGGTGTCTATGCTGGGTGGGCCAGAGCAGCATCCAGCACCTACTCAGCAGACGTGGCCTTTCTTTGTCATCCTGGAGGACAGTCCGAGCTCCTCCCCACAATGTGTTCGGTGAGAAAGCACCCCTGCTTCTGGACCCCCAGCACCTTCTTCTTCTGTCTTAGCCGTGGGCAGGGCCCTCAGCAGCCCGTGTGCTAAAAAGCATGGGGCTAGGGTTCTGGCCTGGGCCTCCCTCCCTGGCCACTGGGAGGGGCCCAGCAACTTTCCTGGGCCCTGGGGCAATGCCCAAGGCCAGGATGTACCCTTTCCTTCCTCCCTGGAGGGCCCTGCTGGGGGAAGCAGTGGTCAACTCTGAAACCCTTTACCCACCCCACCGCAGATTACATTAGACTGATTTGTTTTGCAGCCCATGAATATTGGCTGGTCCTTCTGTTTCAGAAACTTAAATAAATAAGGGAACACATAACACTTTTTATTTAAAAAAAGGCCACGACAAAATACAGGGGCAGCCCGGGGCCCTCTGCCTGCGCCTAGTTTCCGGAACATTCTTCCCGAGGTGGAATGAGGTCGTCCTAACATTTTCAGGTGATGTTTACTCATGGCCACGCTTGATTCCTTCTAGGCTCATTTCTGAAAACCCTGGAAGGGCTGTTAAAGAGTGTGTGAGAGGTGGCTGGCCCTGAGCTTTGATCTGACTGCTTAATTGCCTTTACTAATCACGCTGAGATCAAGCGGATAAAAATAGCCTCCAGGGTCGGAGGGTGAGCGAGTCCCCCCATGCCCGGTCGCAGGGCAGCGGGGCTGAGGTCTCATGGACTCTGGCTGGCAGGCCGAAATCGTCGCTTTAATTAAATAAACCAACCTGAACCGCTGAAACTATGCAGACCTCATGACAGGAGGTTTTAGACCATTTACTTAGGGAGAAGCGGAAAGTCGGAAGGCACACTTCCTGAAAAGATTCAAAATCGTTTTCCTGAGTGCTTGGTTCCCAAGCAAAATGAGAAGGTTCTCTCCGTCTCTGCTGTCTCTGTCTGCCTGTCTCCCTCCTTCCCTCCCCCTCTCCTTTCTCAGGGTTTTATCTCAAAACTTCTGAATAAAAGGCTTCTGTTTCTGAGTATTGGCTAGAGCTTCTCTTCATTTTGGAATGTTCTGATCACCAACTCATGGCCTGTGAGGCCGGACTTGAGACTCCTCCTCTCCTACAGGAAGGTCTCCAGGATTACTCTTCACCTTCAGGTGAGCTCATCGTTTCTGTCAGTGCCTACTCAGTCAGCCTGGATGTCATTTTGTGCTTATAAGTTTTTTTTTTTTTTTTTTTAATGGACAGAGAGAGAGACAGCGAGAGAGGGAACACAAGCAGGGGGAGTGGGAGAGGGAGAAGCAGGCTTCCCGCGGAGCAGGGAGCCCGATGCGGGGCTCCATCCCAGGACCCTGGGACCATGACCTGAGCCGAAGGCAGACGCTTAACGACTGAGCCACCCAGGCGCCCCTCATTTTGCGCTTATAGATAAATCCCTTTAGAATGCATTTTAGAGGCTTCATTTGGGTATATTTCAGCTTTGCAAGCAGATTGTGTGTTATATCAGGTCTGAAATGAGTGTTTTTGTTTCTTTCCTATTTTTCCACGCTGAGCTCATGTCACCTGTCACGCAGGCGCCTTCTCCAGTAACCTCGGGATCCAGGTAAGTGGTATCATCATCTTCCAGACTCCCAGGCTTTGAACCCGGAAGCCCTGGAAAGCATCCTGGCCCTTGGGCATGTCGACATTCAATGCCACAGACAGACTTCAGGCCAGCCGCGTAACAGGATTTCACACCCCCAAAGTCTGCACGGAAGCATCTGTGCTTAGCAGTTTCAGAGAAAGGACAGAGGCTGTGGAGTCTGACTCTGGGGCGGAGGATGGGGCTGGGGAGCGGCTGGTCTGAAAGCGGCCTTTGGTCTCCCAGGACTAGGTGTCGGGGACTTGAGCCCGCTCTGCCACCGGCGGCCTGCGAGCCCCTGGGCAAGGCGCCTGACCCGGCCACCCTGGACCACAGGGGCTCCTTGTTTGTCAGAAGGGGTTAAAGGCACCAGCTTGCTGACCTTAGGTGGGAGCAGGTCATGGCAGGGAGGGGTTTTCTTATAGACCCTCAGGGTATCTTTTGGGCTTAAGATTCCTAGCTCTGAGCGAAGTACAGGTACATTGGGAAAAGAAAGCAGATGTAATTCAGTTATTCTGGTTCAGCCCTCTAGGACCATCCTGAAGCCCAGCCCAGCCATCCACACCCTCACGTGGGACAGTGGGCTCTGGGCCCAGGCGCCTCCTGACAGGCATCGGTCAGCCGCGGGTGGGTGGCCCCCGGGACCCCCGCCACCCCACCAGGCAAATAGTAGCTGGCAAAGCTGGGTCACCAAGGCGCAGAGCTGGAGGGGCGAGGGTGGTGGGCATCCTCAGGGCCCTCGCGTGTTTTCCCCCGGAACCAGGGCTCTGAGAGTTTCAGCCACGTGGGCAGAGCTGGCCCATCCTGAGGGATGAGAACAACAAATAGAAGAAGCCACCGCGGGCCCGGGGCGGGTGGGCACTCTGACTCCTTTCCACAGCGGTGTTCAGGGCCCGGTTCTTCGGTCCTCCTCAAGTTACCAGCAAGAGACCCACCAGGTGGCTCAAAACATCAGAAATCTCCTCCTGCAGGCTGTGCAGGAGACTCGAGAGGTTCCAGGCCTCGCTGCTGGCTCCCGGCTACACTTCCGTCCGTGGCGCTCCGTGGCGTGGGGCTATGCGGCCCCCTCTGTCTTCTTCACAGGGCCAGTTCCTCTCTGTGGCCCAAATCTCCCTCCTCTCTCTGGTGAGGACACCAGCTGTTGGGTGGGGGTGGTGGGGGGTGGGGGTGGTGGGGGCCCACCCCCACCCTTCATCCACACCCTTCACTTGATCACGTTGGCCAAGAACCCATTTTCAAATAAGGTCACATTCACGGGTATTGGGGACTTGGACGTAGCTTCTTGGGGGGGGGCAGGATTCCATCCACCAGCCTGGTCCTTGGGCTCACAATCTTGAACATCAAGATTTGGTAGAGACAGGTGGGGCTGAATCCACTCTTTGATTCATGCCATTTGGGACTCAGAGATGAAAAGACACATTCCTGCCCTGAAAGGGGTCATGGTCTTTCTGCCCATGACCTCATGAACCCGAGTGTCAGGGGAGGGGATATTCAGTGTGCACAGAGAAAGGAAAGAGCATGTCCAGGTGGCTGCATCTGTGTTGACTCCTCCAAATTAGAAACAAATGTCAAGTTGGCTCCAGGTTGACTGACACTTATAATTAAGGACCTACTAGGTGCAGGGAGTTAAGGGCTTTACTTGGTCTTAGTGACTATGTCTAGTTGAGGAACAGAATTCACACAGAGAACGGTCACAAGATGCCTTGTGCTGTGCTCAGGGGGGACCAGACTTGTAGAGTATGTTGTGCACTGAACAAGTAGACTAAAGATAACTCTGGAATGGAATAGCTAGACAAGGCTCTAATAGGTCAAAATTTTGCAAAGTAAAGTGCATTTTACTATTTCTTAAAGATTTTTTATTTATTTATTTGAGAGAGAGAATGAGAGAGAAAGTACATGAGATGGGGGGAGGGTCAGAGGGAGAAGCAGACTCCCTGCTGAGCAGGGAGCCCGATGCGGGACTCGATCCAGGGACTCCAGGATCATGACCTGAGCCGAAGGCAGTCGCTTAACCAACTGAGCCACCCAGGCGCCCCATTTTACTATTTCAACTAGGGTAGAAATCCTCTTCACAGAGCTTTTTCGGCTGGTTGGTTAATTTTAAGAGTCCTGAAAGCAAGGAATGCTTTTTTTTTTTAAAAGCTATAGAAATACCTTGTTTGGATTTCAGACATACCAATGCACACTTTCACTTTTCTCTTTTTAGCGTGGGGCCATGGCCTTTTCTTGGAGTATGGGTCGCTGCCGGGAACTGTCGGTCCTTCCTAGTGCAAACCACACCCGTGGTCACGGTCTGGGATTTCCAGGTTGGGTGTGCCTAAAGCAGGATGCATAGGAATAATAACTCAATGGGACATACTCACTGGTAAAGGTACTGGGGAACTTGCTAGGGTTCCAGAATGTTCTCTAGCCTAAATCACATGGTAGTTACACAAGCTGTACAAATAAGATTAGTTTTATGGATTTTTTACCTCAATAAGAAAATTTAAAAAAATAAGATGGATTGAGAACTAAAGATAGAACGTAATCTTAGCATAGAGTTCTACATTTTTATGATTTCTACATTTTATGCTTTTTAAAAAAGATTTTATTTATCATTTGGGAGAGAGAGAGCACAAGCAGGGGGAGCAGCAGAGGGAGAGGGAGAAGCAGACTCCCCGCTGAGCAGGGAGCCTGATGCGGGACTCGATCCTAGGACCCTGGGGTCATCACCTGAGCCGAAGGCAGATGCTTAACTGACTGAGCCACCCTGGCATCCCCCCCCCCTTTTTTTTTAAGTTTTTTTTCCTAAGATTTTAGTTATGATTTTCCCTATTTTCTACAAGTGTCCTGTCCACAGCTAATACAATGGCAATTTTTTTTTAAGGCAAACTCGTTATGGAATCTTTCTAAAGTCGTTCGACTCTGTTTTCATAGAAACAGAACTCCAATGGCCACAGTTGATGTATTGTGTAATCAAATTGCACATTGTGATAAGTTTTAGGAACAAACATGCACTGGGAGGTGTGTCAGAGCAGGGGAAGGGCATGCCAGCCTGGCCCCTGGCACTCAGCACCCCACGGCGCCCTCCAGCTGAACATGAACCTCTCAGGGAGGCCTTTTGACTAGCTGATAATCAACCCCTAGCCTCTCACTTCTGTAAATCTGCACGTTATTTTATCTTACTTTTGCAAAACAGCTTTTGTGGAAGATGCCAGGCTCCCCTTGTGACGCCGCTGTGTGTGGGCCAGGAATACAGAAGATGTCTTCCCAGGAAACTGTGATATGGCCTCTGCTGAGTCAGTGCATGGTGCCCCAGTTTACCCCCGTAAGTGGGATGTGAGCACTGCCCCACCACAAACAACTCTAGGGAGTACTTGGTGAGAGACAGACCTCTCCCAGCAGCGCCTGGCCTACGGAGTTGCCTGGAGAAACCGTGTTGGCGCCAGGGAGGTCACTGCCCCTGTGTCCACGTGGGCAGGACGAGGGCTCACTGCAGAAACGGAGTCTTCATGTCCCCTCCCTGCTGCCAGCCGGGTTGGAGAAGAGAGAGAAACACAGAGCAAACCCAGGTCTAACTCGATCCGGCCCCTGCATGGGCTTATACCCCTTCCAAGGCCTTGTCTGCAGGCCGGCCCTAGGGGGACACTTTCCCCATACCCTCAGCGGTATCAGGAGCGCAGCCGTGGTGTATGATACTGTCAGGGACCGTATTATGCACCCCCTTCCCCATTCACATGTGGACGTCCTAGCCCCCAGTACCTCCGAACGTGACCTTATTTGGACACGGGATCTTTGCAGGCAAGGAGTTAAGATGAGGCACGGTGGGTTAGGGTGGCCCTAACGAGGGTCTGGTGTGCTGATGTGCAGGGTAGGTTTGGACACAGCCGTCAGCGAAGAGAGAGAGAGGTGCCGGGGGAGCCTACCCTGCCTGCACCCTAATCTCGGACTTCCAGACTCCAAACCAGGAGGAAGTAAGATTCTGCTGTTCACCCCCCCAGGCTGTGTATTTGTAATGTTTCAGCCCCGGGAGGCCGTACCCTCTGTGACTGCAAACCACAGAGCCAGGACATCAAAGACTGCTATTAAAGCACAAGTGTAGTTTGAGACAACGCAGACCAGTGAGCAGCAGTAACTAACAATTTGGCGTCGGAGACAGCACAGCCCAGCGACTAAGAGCCTGGAGCCTGGCTGCTTGTGGATCCTGGCTCTGCCCCTTCCCAGCTGTGTGACCCACGGCAAGTGCCTTAACCTCTCTGTGCTTCCCCTATCAATGGGAGGTAATAAATAGTGCTCACCTCCTGGCATTACATGAGGATCAAGTGAATCAATATTTGCAAAGGGCTTAGGACAGAGCCTGGGAAACAGGAAGCCTGATGTGTTTGCTGTTTTTCCCTCACCTGGGAGGCCCGCGTGACAGATGCCGAGGAACAGAAGGTGATGGTTTGTTGTGGGGGAGGGGCGCAGAGCCGCGATCTGGAGCATGCCTCTCAGGAGTTGAGGGGACCCAAAGAGCACTTGTTCCTGTTAATTATACCTATTGATATTTGCCACATTAGAAATTACCAATTAGAAATTTTCTGTATTAGGGGAGCCTGGATGGCTCAGTCGTTAAGCATCTGCCTTCGGCTCAGGTCATGATCCCAGGGTCCTGGGATCGAGCCCCACATCAGGCTCCCTGCTCCGCGGAGAGTCTGCTTCTCCCTCTGCCTCTCCCCCTGCTTGTGTTCTCTCTCTTGCTGTCTCTCTCTGTCAAAAAAATAAATAAATAATCTTAAAAAAAAGAAATTTTCTGTATTGGAAAATAAAAACCAAGAACATTTAACCATATTTATTAATTCATTTAAAAATAACATTGATAAATCCTTTATATTCTAACGTACATATTTCATGGCAAACAGCTGTATTTACATTTCTGTATATCTCTTCCCTCCCTGGCTGAGCTGAAGATGCTGGGTTTTCCCGTCTGCTTCTGCATCCTTCTGCTGTGACATATTGTTTTGGTTGAAGAAGGTGAAGAAACTCTCGTTCACACACACATGGCTGGGTAGGAAGGAGCTTGTGGGGCCCCTGGGAGGTCTCAGGGCTCCGGTGAGGTGTTCGGGAGCCTTTCACCCCCACGCCAGCCTGCCTGCAAACCTGCGCCCCTGCCCAGGTCCTTTGGGTGCCCTGTGACGGCAGTGACGGCTTCCTGTGCCCGGCTCACCATGGGTGCTGACCTGGGCTGGGCTGCCTATAGCTTTGAGTCCTGCGTAGACATACGGTGCTCGTGGCTGAAGACCACACGCTATGGAGAGCTCACTGTTTCATCACCCCTGGATGCCATCCAACGTCTGAGAACCCCGGGGGCTCACCCCAGCCAGTCCTTTGGTGGCCAGGAGATGTCATTGTCGCATCTCTGCCGACGCCGGGTCAGAGGCCGTGGAAGCCCCAGGCTTCAGATCCGTGAGTGCAGCACAGCTCACCCCAGGGCCTGCTGCATGGCCTGGAGCATCAGTCTGGCTGCCCCAGAGAAACAGAACCCGTAGGACATAGAGACACACACACGCGTGCACGTGAAGGGTGGGCTCCTGTGACTTCAGAGGCTGGCAAGTCCCACGAGCTGCCATGTGCAAGCTGGAGAGCCGGGAGGGCCAGTGGGTCAGACCCGTCGAGTGCCGCCAAAGACCGATGTCCCAGTGGGAAAACTCCACCAGCCCCTCTGTCCTATCCAGGCCTCCCACCCTGGGGAAGGTAATCTGCTTTTCTCAGTGTGCACATTCAAATGCCAGTCTCATCCGGAAATACACTCACCGAGGACACCCAGAGTGCTGTCAGACCCAATGTCTGGGCACCCGGAGCTCAGCCACGTTGACATGTGAACTTGACCGCCGTGCCTAGTGAAGGTTGTGCAGGTCTGTCCCTTGCCGGTGCTCAGGGCAGAGCGTGCGGAGCCTCGGCTGGCTGGTTAAGCACAGCACTGAGGAAGGGCTGCCGCCATGGGAAGCGGGAGAGCCTGTCCCAGCCCTGTCCTCTGTAGGTGGAGGAGCTTAGCCCAACTGGCCTCCCAGCCCTGTCCTCTGTAGGTGAAGGAGCTTAGCCCAACTGACCTCCCAGCTCTCCCCTCCCATGATGCGACCCTGGAACACCTCCCAGGGTCCAGTTGCAGCTGGTGGCATTGGTGCTGGCCCCCCAGGGCAGGGCATGTGCAGGTTGGGATTTGAGAGACCCACGGGCTCCTTCAGGCAGCGAGGCCTTGCAGGGGCCCTCCTGTTCCCTCTGCAGGGCCCCACCTGTGGAAACCAGAGCCCTCAATTTCTTGGTCCGTTTTAAGGCCATCTAATTGTTTTCGTAACTCTCCCCAGAAATTTGCTTCTGACCAGTACCAGCCGAAATCAGTGCAAATATTTTTTGTTGTCCAAATGGAGAAACCATGTTTCGTTTTCCAGATGTTGCCATTCACCAACCTGAGGCAACAGACCTGTGCCTCCCTCCTATCTACGTGAAGATGGAGCCATCCGACTTTGGGGCGCAGGACCTGGAAACCACACAGGGCACCACGGCCCAAGGAGGGGTCAGTGGACTCTGGAGTCCTTCCTGCCCACAAAACCCATTCTCTTCCCCAGACTGTTTGATTACAGGCTGGAAGTGGAAGGAAGTCGAAGCAGATACCCATGTCAGTGGAGATAGACATCAAGCTTTATTGACTTAAGAGGTAAATATTGATGGAACTTAAATACCAAATCAATATTTACCTCAAGGGACAATACACCCTGAAATTGAAGTTGGGATACGTGTGCTCTTCTAGCCCTTTACTGCAGATTCCTGGTGTCTCCATCAGAAGTGGTGCATAAACTGGTGAGACGTGGTGATAGATTTCTAGAGGCGCCAAGACTGATGCTGGCAACAAGTTGCAGATCGCCTAGGGAAACCACCAGCATAAAGCCAGAGTCGGGGTTTGAAAACCACATGAGCAGCACAGAGCAAACAAGGACACCAATCACTTACACTTTCGGCCGAGAGTTTCCCTGAGAGAAGATAGAATCGCAGCCAGAAACGCACCAAGGACGTACCTCCCCGCCTGGTGTTGTCGGCCACAGCTGGTTGCATGTGTTGGGCACCGTGCGGCGTGCAAAGTGCTGCTCCCGACCTCCGCACGCGTGGCTCTCACAGTGGCCGGGCGCGCTGGGGGGCCCGAGACTCTGCCGCATGTCAGCCCCCCTCCCCAGGCCGCTCGGCCGCAGGGAAGCGGTGTCAGCAGGGACCAAAGCGATGCTGATGTCTGCTCAGAAAGACAAGCTGTGGAAGGAGCGGGGCTTAAGAAAGGACGCTCAGGGAAAAGAAACCTAAAGTGAAAGTTGCAGTCCCACCCATGATCTCCCCACCGTGACTGGGGAAGAGGTGGGTGTCTGCAGGGCTGGGCCCCTCGCCCGTCTACCAGTGAGCCCCGGGAAGCTGCTCTCAAGGTCACGGACGGTTTCCGGCCGCAAGTGCAGCACATTCACCACCAGAGTCGTGCCTTAGTCAGCTGAGGACGGCCAAAAAATACTGATGGCGCCACCCCCCTGGGAGCGAGCTTCCACGAGCCTCCGCGAGCCGTGACAGAGCCCCTGAGGTGACGTGTTCGAGGCCCGGGTACAGGCTTGTTCTGACAGGGCGCTCTGCGAACTGAGGCTCTCCTACCATCCTGGCAGAAGTGGGCTTTCCCCGGGGGCTGTCCCGGGCTCATTTCTGGTTCCTCCACCACTGGGTCCCATCCCGGGCCCCGGCCATGCTCTGAGCTCTTCAGAGGTTTGTGCACAGCAGAGGCCCTTGGAGCTGCCAAAAGCAGATCCAGGGCCCGAGACCTGTTGAATCCGTGTCTCCAGCACACAGCCTGGCTTCGGTACCGCTCACCACCCTCGCGTGTCCTTGAGGCCTTCCAAAGCCCCGGGACGCCCGCCTCCTGGCCTCAGACTCCCGTCCGCTGTGTGGGGCTTCCGTGTCCCTGAGAGCCTCCCCCACCAATTAGCCCGGCCTCCTCCGGCTTTCACTCTCCCTCCATTCTTTAAAAAAAGCGTCTGGGGGCGCCTGGGTGGTTCAGTTGGTTGAGCGTCTGACTCTTGATCTCACGGTTGTGAGTTCAAGCCCTGAGCTGGGCTCTGTGATGGCTATGGAGCCTACGTAAATAAATAAAAATAAAAATAATAAAAGAGTCTGTGTAATAAAGGAATAAATCATGTTGAACAAAAATGTACACAGTGCAGGTCCACATAGGAAGAAGTAAGTCCGTCCCCACCTTCTGTCCGCCCCCCTCCCGGAAGTACCCCCATAAACCATGGCCAACTTGCTGAGGACACCTGCATATGCAGAGTTACAGCTAAACAAATGATTATTATAGTGTTCTGACTTTACCTGGATTTTAATGTCTGCTTCTGCCATCTCTGCAGCCATACCCTATAGTCACTGGAAAGGAGGCAGAAAGGACAAATACCGTGCTTCTGTTATGAAAATAGCTTTGGGCTCGCGGGGCCTCGAAGCCCTCCGGGCCCTGGACCTCACCGTGATGGCTGCTTTCTACAGAAGGATGTGTGTTGAATAAAAGTTTCTGTTTGTAGTATTTGCCTCTCTCGATGAGCGTTCCTGACTCCTATTTCTGAGCTCCCACTACGTCCAGGGCACCATGGTGCAGGGGGCATTGCGAGTGAGGTCAGGGCCTGTCCCCCGAGCTTCCCTCTGGTGGAGGCCACGCATGAAACAGGCCAACGAAGGGAACAGAGAGCTAATTTTAGGTGGTGATAAATCCTGTGGGGAGAAATACAAGCAGATAGGTAGAAATTGAGGGCTGTGTGCCCTTATTTTAAACTCAGTGTTCAAGGAAGGCCTGCCTGCTGATGTGGGGTCAGTGGGGAGGAGCCGGGGGCGGAAGGCAAAGCCCAGAGTGGGTGCCTGGGGCAGGAACAAGCCTGGCCCACGTGGAGACCGGGGCTGCGTGGGGACCGGACCGCACAGCCGGGAGGCGACCAGGACAAAGCCTCCGGGTGCTATTCCACGGGAGACAGTGCTGTTTTGGTCAGCTCAGACTGCACAACCAAATACCATGGACTGGGGGCCCCAACCCCAGAAATTCTCACATCTTAGGCTAGTTCTGGAGGCAGGCAGTCCCAGGTCAAGTTGCCGGCTGGTTAGGGTCTATGGGGACTCCCCCTGGCCAGGTGGCTGCCTTCCCACCAGGTGCTCACATGCCTGGTGAACTCATTCCAGATCACTGTGGAACTGATCTGGAGGCGTAGTGTGTCCCTCGGTGTGTGTGCATGGAGGGAGAGAGAGTGGGCTCTCTGCTGTGTCTTCCACGAGGACATTAATCCCATCGGATCAGCCCCACCTGACGGCCTCCTGTAACCTTAACTACTTCCTTGCTCCAAATACAGTCACACCAGGGATTAGGGCATCAATGTAGGAATTTTAGGGGGGTACACATATGTTCGGTCCATAACAGAAGTCAAAGAAGGGTTTCAGGCTGGGACTGATGTCATCGGATTCACAGGAAGAAACACACTCATCTGGTTGTGGGAACCTTCAGGAAGCGGGAGGCCCGCGAGGAAGCTTTAGCTGTAGATTGTGTGCCAGAGGTGTTGGAGAGCAGCCTGCGAGGTGACAGCGGAGGGAGGGAAGTTGGTCGGTGAGAGGACTTAGGACGCGGAGCTCGGAAGAGAGAGGAGAGACCACAGCGGCTCCTGGGGTTGGCGCTGGGTGCCGGTCCACGGGGAGTGCTCTCACACATAGGCTGCAGCGCACCTGTTCCTATAGTCTTGGACACGCAGCCTAGTGTGTTTGTAGGACACAGACCTATTTATAGGAAGGTTGTAGGACCAGAGCAGGCACATTTAAAATGGAAAGGTGTTGCCAAGTTGCTATACTGGGCTCACCAGCGTCCCCTCAAAATTCACATCCACCTAAGAGGCCTCTGAACGTGACCTCATTTGGAAATGGGGTTTTTGCAGATGTAACCAAGTTAAAATGAGGTCACGCTGGATTAGGGTGGGCCTGGATGAGGGTGGGCCCTAAATCCAATGACTAGTGTTCTTCTAAGGGGAGAGAGCCACACAGCGACACAGAGACACGCAGGGAGAACACCAGTGCCAGCCACCAGAAGCTGGGACAGGGAAGGAGTACTCCTTTCCAGAACCTTCAGTAGAGCTTAGACTTCTGGCCTCCAGAATGTGAGACGTTGAGGCGCTTGGTCACAGCAGCCCTAGGAGGCTGACACGGCTGTCCTCCCCAAAGCCAGCACATTGACCACCCCCCCCGGGCTTCCCTCCCAGTGCTAGCCGGCAGCACTTGGAAACCTCTCCTGAGACATTGACACTCACTGGTCCTTTGCAAGGTTGAGCAGGGTTTTCCTGAATGTATTGGACAAAGATTTCATTACCTTCTTTTGGAAATTGCCTGTTCAGATCTTTTGTCCATTTTTCTTTCGGGTCATTTATTAATTTGTAAACACTTGTTACATATTTATCCTCACTCCAAGATTCTAGTATATTTTCCGCTATAGGATTTTAACCCCTGGAGTTTGTATTTTGGGTTTAGCTTAAATCAATGTGGAACTGGTCTGGAGGCATGGTGTGAAGTAGCTCACTATTTTACTTCCCAAATGGAGAGCCAGTGTCTCCAGTTCTGCTTACTGAACGGCCTGTCATCACCTCGCCCGGCGACGGGCAACCCAAGTAGTCAAAGGGCATTCGTGTATTTCATTTTTTGTAGACCACAGTTTCCTCTTCTCTATCTTGATCAACTACGTGAAAACTACGTGATCAACCAAGACTAGGATATATATATCATGTCCTCCTTTCCAGCCTCCTTGTTGCGGGCCCGTTGTTGCCTGAGCTAGAAACAGGGCTGTGTGCT
This sequence comes from Callorhinus ursinus, assembly GCF_003265705.2. Taxonomy (NCBI): domain Eukaryota; kingdom Metazoa; phylum Chordata; class Mammalia; order Carnivora; family Otariidae; genus Callorhinus; species Callorhinus ursinus. The sequence continues at coordinate 3,484,044 of NW_027397142.1, read as the reverse complement.
TGGCCTGGCCAAGGGGGAGGAGTCATCTTCCGCCGGGTGCTTGTGCACAGGTTCAGACTGAGGCAGGCCTGGTTCCAGGGAACGGGAAGTGCCGAGCTGACCTCAATAAGAGACAGGGCCAACCCCAAGCGGAAAGGGTCTGGGGGCTCCTCCGGACGATGCACCGTGCTCCCCGGGACGGGACAGAGCAGCCTCACTGCCTCTCGGCTTCGGGCTGTGCTCCGGGTCCACCTGTCTTGGGAGCTGAGAGACCCACAGGAGTCATAGGACCTCTTGGGGCTTCATTGTCTCATGTGTAAACTGGGGACAAAAATAATAACAACACTAGTCACAGCTCCTCGTCTGGGAGTTCTGTAAGAGCCAGTGTGTTGGTACACGTGCGAAACACTTAGCCCAGGGCCTGGGGGGCATGGCACCTGCCATTCCTGGTTTTGTGTTTTACACTTTTCCCACTTTTTCTTTGATTAGAGATTAACCGGCCTTTTTGTTGTTGTTGTTGTTGTTGTTGTTTTATTTTTTTAAAGATTTTATTTATTTATTTGACAGAGAGACAGCGAGAGAGGGACCATAAGCAGGGGGAGTGGGAGAGGAAGAAGCAGGCTTCCCGCTGAGCGGGGAGCCCGATGTGGGGCTCGATCCCAGGACCCGGGGACCATGACCTGAGCCGAAGGCAGACGCTTAACGACTGAGCCACCCAGGCGCCCAACCAGCCTTTTGATTTATTCATAAGTTCAGCTGTTATTCTACTTCAGAACATTTTTTCTATTATCTTTACTGACTCTTGAGTGTATTATAGCATACTTTTCCCGATTTTTTGAGCAAGATGACGAATTAATTTATTTTCTTTTTTTTACTGATATTGATATTCACGTCTATGAGTATGCTTTGTTTGTATTCCACAAATTCTATCTAGTATTTGTTGTTATGATTTCCCCAAAATTCTGTAATTTTGCTTTACATTTCCCTCTGACTCAAAAATTGATAAATAGGGAATTGTAAAATTTCTAGGCCCGTTTTTGGTTTTGTGATTGTAGCAACCTCTAGTTTTGCCACACTATGGTTAGAAAATCCTTACATTATTTCTCCTTTTTGAAATGAAGTTATTTTGTGATTTATAACTTGGCCAATTTCCATGAATGACGTTCGAGCAACACAAACAGGAGATACCCAGGTAAATATGATACCCTCCTTTGCTCCTCGGCAATTCTGTGAAATATGTACGACTGTTGAGAGCAAATATTCTAGCATTTTTGGGCTATATTGATTATGTGGATTTAGTAAACATGACCACTATAACATAAGCAATGGAGGTAAGGGGCCCGTGTGGGGGAAAGCCTCCTCCAGTGCTCTGGAAATGGTCAAGTGTTCACTCTAAATAAACTGCAAGATGTTAGGTAAGTTTATCATAATCCCCAGGAAACTGTAAACAGAATAACACAAAAAGATATAGCCAAAAAGCCAAGAGATCATTTAAAATGGAATACTAAAAATATATTCAAGGGGATCAAGGTAACACAACCAGATCGAACAAACAAAATCTCCTATAAATCATGTCTGTCTGCCTATTTTCCTGCATTTTCTGTAGTTTCTGCTTTTTGAAAATTTCCTTTATAATATTTAGTGTCTTAATATTTATAACTATGGCATCTTTATCATAAAGCATAATGCTAAAGAATTTAAAGTGTCTTTGTTTTATCTCATTTAATGTTTTTTGGTTGAAAAAAATACCAGTCTCATGTTAAGACTGAGACCTCTGCCTTTTTGTTTTATGCCTTTGCTTGTACTTTGATTTTTAACTTTTTTAAATAACTGTCTTGGGTGAATCTCTTGAATACAACCACGGAGTTGGGGTAGCATCCAGGCTCCAAGATGGTACCCGGAGCTTCTCGTCTCTCGGTCGTCTGCCCCGTGGGTGGGCTCCTGTCACATCAGCCAGAGCTGGTCTGTGTGCCCAACAGAAGATTTGCAAGGATGATGGTGTGGGACTCCCAAGTCTAGGCTAAAAAAGTCAGTGCAGCTTCTGCCCTGGGCTCTGGATTGGTCATTCTGGGAAAAGTGAGATGCCATGTAGGTGAGGATATGCAAGTCAAGCTGTGGAGAGGCTCACATGGAGAGAGCCCACCTGGCCAGCCATGTGGAGGAGCCATCTTGGACGTGGGTTCTCCTGGCCCAGGTGAGCCTTCAGATGAGCCCGCGGCCCCGGCCGGTACCCTGAGCAGACCGGCATCCATCAGTCCTCCCCTGAACAGCTGACCCACTGAAACTGTGAGACACAATATGTAGTTACTGTTGTTTTCAGCCACTAAATTTGGGGGGTGACTTGTTACATAGCAGTAGATATTTAACGCAATAATCCAATTTGAAAATCTTTTTTATTTTAATAGATGAGTTAACTTCATTACATTTATTGGTATGATGAATGCATTTGACTCTACTCTGTATTTTGTGCTGTGATATCTAGATGTATCTATCCATATATAGAGAAACAGATTATACGACAATGTCTTTATTTACCTATCTCTCTCTCTCGAGGAGATTCCTAATATATATATCTCATATATATGTGTGTGTGTATATAGATCTATGAAGCAGTTTCCTCAGACATACACATGTACTTAAACCATCCTTTACTATGTGGTCTGTTCCCATAAACTCTTGAACGCTAATTATTTTGAGATTTAAGAAGGTTGTACTTGCATTCCAGCCATGTCCTTTATAACCATGCCTTCATATAATGCAGTACTTCCTTAGGCAGGGTCTGTGGGTTAACTACTATGAGTGACAACAAAGTGGCTTCTCTCCTCCCCCTCCTCCTCCTTCAGCTCTTTCTTTCCTTCCTGTTCCTCCACATCCCAGCGTTAATCAAAAGTTACTTTTCTTAATGCCTACGACTTTTGAGTTATTAGCTGCTTATGTGCTTCCTTAATTGATCTGTCAGCCCAAACGTTATCTCTTGTGTCCCCGCAATTCTGATGAAGAATCAAAGTTATTTTATGTCCATATCAGTTGATATGCCTTCCTCCCTTAGACGGTTGGTGGCATTGTTGAAGCAGAAGATATTTACATTCTATTCTTTCACTAACACCCCTTCTACTTCTGGTCAATTTGCTCAAACATACTTGTCGCTGATTCTTTGCCTAAATTTTCCTAGTTATCTCATGGCCGATTGATTATAGCTCATCCTCTAGCAGATTCCCCAAGGGTCATGTGAAAAATATTCCCTGAAGCTCTTCATATTCAAACGATCTGTCTGTTTCCTTTGTACATAAACGGGGTGCGCTGGGTGGAAAACCCTTCGCCCCACCGTACCCTGCTAGTGAGGTGATAAAGTCTGATTCCTTTTCTCTATCTTGTCTGGATGCCTAAGGGATCTTCCCCCATAGCTGAGCTCCACAGGGCTTGTAGTCCACACCAGTGGGACTGGGCCCTGGGAGACGTCCCTCGATTGTCCGGCACTGGCTCCCTGGAGCTCTGGCAGAGCGAGGAGAATGTGGGATTTGGAATAAAACACCCGGTTTCCAACCCAGCTCTTTGGAATCCTAAAAGTCATGTGGCTTCTCTGAGCCCCATCTATAGAATGGGTTTAATAATATCCCTGGCACCCCGATTCCACAGGTCAGAGAAGCTAGCACACGCAAAAACGTGCTACAAAGTACCGGGCCGGAGTCAGAAGGTTCTGCTATGTGCGCTCGGCCACGTCTTCGATTCTCGCCTGTCTTCCCACCAACTGCAGCGTTTTCTGAGTGAGAAGGAGGCCTCGCAAGCTTTTTTTTTTTAAGATTTTATTTATTTATTTGACCGAGAGAGACACAGCGAGAGAGGGAACACAAGCAGGGGGAGTGGCAGAGGGAGAAGCAGGCTTCCCGCGGAGCAGGGAGCCCGATGCGGGGCTCGATCCCAGGACCCCGGGATCACGACCTGAGCCGAAGGCAGACGCCCAGTGACTGAGCCCCCCAGGCGCCCCTGCCCTGCGAGCTTTGTTGGGGCAGGCCTCGGGTGGTCTGCCCCCAAAGACAGAACTTCACAGTTGTCCCTCTAGATTCCCACCTTGTTGGTCTTAGTCTGATTTTAGGATCTCTTCAGGATTTGTTCAGCTTGAAGATTTCATTAGCTTTGCTACCAGGTCCCCATCCAGGTTATTGATGGCTTTCTGGCCCCTCCCAGGCCCAGGGCAGAGTTCCCTCTGGGCTGACTGGTGGATTTTCCCCATTGAGTTGCAATTATTCGGCCCATTGACAAGCCAGCCTTGTTGATTCCAGTGCCTTCAGCTCACCTGCCAGCCTGTCTTGCCAGGTCCCTCCCATAACTGTGACGCTAAGTGTGTGGCCGGAGGTTATTTAAGGTGTGATGACAGTGTCTACTCTCACGGGGGCGTGTGAAGAAACGTGCCAGTAACAGGTAAGGCGCTGCCGCTGGCTTTCTCAGCCTCAGCCCCCCAGACACGGGGGCCCGGCCCTTGCACGGGCACATTCGCTGGCTCCCTGGTCCCTCCCTCAGCGGTGACAACCCAAGACGTCTCCTGACGTGGCCACGTGTCCCAGAGGGGCACAATCGCCCTGGTCTGGAACCGTGGACCCAACAGCACTGGCACAGCCCGCATGTCCCTCTTTCTGTTGGGAAACCGCCGCGTGGTGATGAGCGGTCTCAGCCTCCACCCCGGGGACTGTTGATGTTATTACGAAGCCCCATGTTTCCACGCTCCCCACCCTGGGGACCAGCCTTGGTGACTTGTCAAACATCTTCCTACGTTCAAGTTGCTGCCTCCACAGGGCGGCCTGGCCTCGCCAGTGCTGACCTGTCAGAGGAAAAATGAGGGCAGCGGGCTGCAAGTGAGACACTAGGCATGAACTTGGCCCAACGCAAGGGACGTGCCAGCGCTGTCCTCGGCCCCGGGACGGTGCAGAATGGACTCAGAAGCAAAGAAAATGGCCTGGCTCCTGCATCTCCGTGGGCCATGTTTGTTTCTCCAGAAAGAGTGGAGACGGCCCTCCAAACCGTTTCCGGCTGAGAATAACCCAGGCAAACCGGTCAGCCTCTCGGAAGCTGGGCTCCCGCGCCACTCCGCCCCAGCCTCCTCCCGGGCGCTGGGGAGCAAACCAGGCCCGCGGCAGCTCACTGGACTTGCAACACGAGCTCGCGGGCAGAGGGGGATGCTCAACTCTGGGGCTCTGGGGCGAGTCCTTCAAGAGGATCCGCAGGCGATCTGACCATGAATAGTGTTGCTCCAGGGAGAACTTCCTCCTTAGATGAGTGAGTCGGAGGAAGTGAGTTAAAAGGTTGTCCGGTGGCTCTCTGGTCACACCCCTCGATGTGTGGCAAGCCCAAACTGGTTTTCCCATGACCAAATTCTTTACGAGCCGAGGATGGCTTGGTTAAGGTGGGCGGCCACAGTGAACTCTGCATTCCGCTGTGGAGGGGCCAGGCCCCCGGGGGCCACGCGGGTGGCAGGAGCCCGGGGAGTGAGCAGGGGTGAGGCGACGGGGCTCCCACAGCCCGCACCCCGCCGCTCGGGCTCCCTGCGGGGCACTGGGGCTCCAAACCTCACCTTAATTAGTCTGTTCTTGTTCAGCTGGGAGCTTTCCTGTGGGCACAGTATCATCACAGCATCTTCTTCCATTTCCTTCTCCAGAAATTAATAAAATTTACATGTTAAAAGAAAAGATTCCCTGAAAGCATGTGAATCTGTCTTTGTTAATCTGTCCTCTAGGCTTACAGCTTGTTCCTTGCACCCATGTGCTTGAGGGTCTGGGACGCTTAGAACACGGCCCACAGTCTAGAGTTGAGAGTGGGGTCTCTGGCCAGAGGACGTGCTGTCATTGCTCACTTCTGGAGCATTCTCTGCCTTCTTCCATGGAGAGCAAGAGCTAGGTTCCCCCCTTGCATGTGGATGGCCCTGTAACCTGCTCTGGGGTGGAAGGACGCTGATCAACTTCATCCATCACTGATCAGAGCCGGGTGCCCCCTTGGAGGCCAGCACCTGTGTGAAATCTGAGCACCTGCAAACGCCATGCTGGGAGGGAGCCCGAGTTGGCTGCAGGGCGAGGGGGTGTCCAGCCGGTCCCATGGTTCCCAGCTACCTGCTGAGTTCCCTAGGCACATGAGTGAGCATGTTCGTGTCCTGTGGCCTCCTGAACAAACTGCCCCACACAAGGTTCCTGTGGATGCTGGAGGATGTGCTGTCCTCGTTTGCCTTACCACCAAACCCAGGCCCTCAGTCTTGCTTAATTATCCGGGGGAATGCACCAGAATCTGACTTGCTATTTACTATTGATTAGGGCCTAGGCTTTAGTTATATGTTAATGAAGTTATATGTTAATGTGTGGATTTTTTGTTGGGAGAGATGCAAATGAATCCTGTCTGGTGGAGGTGACCCCAAGGCTGCGGATCTATTTCCCTGCAGGGCAGTGATCACTTGCCGACCACTCAGAAGACGCTCGAACGTGCCTGCCTGGCCTCACAACAGAGCACTCTGCCCTCCACTGCTCCTGGAACCAGCCCGGCCATTTTGCTGGTTCCCAGGCTAATCTGCTCAACAAATGTGTGCTGTGTTCATTCCATATTTGTACAGGAGTCTTCCTTTTAACTTTTTAAGATTGTACGTGGCCCTATAGATGGGCTTGGGGAGTTCAGTGAATCCACAGAGAAAGCTGATCCCTGAGATGAGCTTGAAGTTAACCTCTGGGAAATTCTGACTCAGTATCACAGGGAAAGGGTAACCTGCTCAACAAGAACATGCTGATAAGGAAGGAGAAAAGCCAGCTTGTTTTCATCCAGAGAGATGACAGCTGTAAGGAGAGGCGGGTAACGTCCAGAGAAGCACACAAAGCATCAGAGAGAGGAACCTAAGCTTGTCCTCAAATTCGAGAACTATAAACTTCTTGTGGGTGAGAAAAGTCTTCTGGAGGGGAGAAAAGGGAAGTCTTCAAACAGCGTCAAGAGTCAGGAACATTGGGTGGATCCTCTTGAGGAGCGCTGTGTGCGGTGTGCTCGGCAGTCTCTATATACACCTGTGTGCATACGATGTGTATGTGTGCAGACATGTGTGTGTACATGTGTGTGAATGTGTGTACCTGTGGGGGCGCCTGGGTGGCTCAGTCGTTAAGCGTCTGCCTTCGGCTCAGGTCATGGTCCCAGGGTCCTGGGATCGAGCCCCTGCATCGGGCTCCCTGCTCGGCGGGAAGCCTGCTTCTCCCTCTCCCACTCCCCCTGCTTGTGTTCCCTCTCTCGCTCTCTCTCTCTCTGTCAAATAAATAAATAAAATCTTTAAAAAAAATGTGTGTACATGTGTACATGTGTATGTTTGCATACATGTGTTGGGTATTTGTGTGCGTACGTGCGTATATGTGCATATATGTATATGTTTGCATACGCATGTCAGGTACATGTATGTGTGCATAGGTGTGTATATGTATATGCTTGTATACATGTGTGTTGGGTACATGTACGCGTATGTACATGTGTATACGTGTACGTGCATGTATGTGTGTTTGTATACGTGTGTGTCGGGTACATGTACGCGTACACACGTGTGTATATGTGTATGTGTATATACACACACAGCCCAGACAAGGCTCCCTCCCACAGCCATAGGACCAGACGCCTTCTGATGCTGTGGGCCTGCTTCCAGGTTCACCTGTCACCCCAAGTTTTAAATCCCTCCTGGGGATCAGGCCTCAGCTGCTGTCTGCTGTCTGTTTCCTCCCCCCTAGCCCCCCCCCCCCGCTCCCTCTCCCTCGGGGTCTCCTGCCCCGAGCAGGGCCTTTCATTCCTGACACTGTCTCCCACACAGGGCCCAGCACACTGCTGCTCAGTAAATGCTGTTTGAACTGAAGGACCCAACCTGTAGCAAGATGCCCAAGAAGAAGCTTTGGCAAGTGGAGTCTTACACGACTGGCAGGACTCCGACCCTGACCCGTGCCCTGAGACAGCCCACGCAGCCCCTCTGGACCTGCTTTCTCCTGCAGCACCCAGTGCAGGTCCGACGCCTGGTGCCCCACCCCCCCACCCCCCGCCGCGGCCTGGCTGTGCCCTCCCGGCGTCCACAGGAAGGAGGAAGGAGGAAGGAGGAAGGCAGTGCCCAGGGGCCCACAGAAATGCAGTTGGAGCTCATACGTAATTTAAATGTGCTGGAGCCAAAATAGAGGAGTAACCAGAAACAGGGGAAAATGATACTATAATGTCTTATTTCATCCAATGTCACCAAATATCATTTCAATGTCTACTCGATATAAAAATGTATTAATGACTAGTTTACATTTTTGGGTACGAAGTCTTCAAAATTGGGTGTGTATTTTATAGTTAACAGCACATCTCAATTGTGATGCTAAATTTTCAACCATTAACGGTAAATATAGTTGTATCGGAACAACGAAGCTGTGTTCAAAGCAGAAATAACTTACACAGCCCCCCTCTTTCAAGCTGGACTGATTAAAATGAAGGATTGGGTGCAGCCTTGCCGGCCAGGGTCCCAGCGCGGGTCCCGCAAACCCAGGGCCTGAACCGCATGTGCGCATGCCACCCAGTGGCCGCGCCTGGTAGTGCAGGGTCTTGCCGGGATTTGGGGCCTTCCAGGAGCCCGGGTGTGATGCTGGACTGACATTCCATGAACATTCCTGGGGGGAAGGGGAAGAAGGGGTGTCACATGTGTTCCCCTCAGCTCCGAATCTTGGGATCACTGCTCTGGATCTCGGGATCACTGTGGGGGCGTGCATTCTCTGCCAGGCTGTCCTGTACCCTCAGCCACCTGCCTGTAGAAACCAGCCTGCGGAACCCCGAGAAGGCGAGGGGCCTTTCCACGCTGTTCCCGAGCCTGACAGCAGGAAGGCAGAGCTGGTGGCCGTCTCAGTCTGCTTAGGCAGCCACAGCAAGAGCCCGCACCCGGGGCTTCCACAACAGGAGCGTCCTTCTCACATTTCTGGGGGCCTGCAGTCCCAGATCAGGGCGCCCTCAGGGCTGGTCCCCATGGGACCTCTCTTCCTGGCTTGTGGATGACCCTTCCGGCCATGCGCTCCCAGGGCTCTTCTGAGCTTTCAGAAAGCCAGCCCTGGTGTCTCTTCTTCTTCCTGTAAGGACACCAGTCTATGGGATTAGGCAACCCCCGCCCCCTGGGCCCTCATTTAACCTTGACCACCTCCTTGAAGGCCCCAAATGCAGCCACACTGGGAGTTAGGGCTTCAGTAGATGAGGTTTTGGAGATAACAGTTCCGTCCATAACAGTGCTAGTTACCCCATGTTGCAGCTAAGTGACAGAGGTTATGACTTGCTCAAGATCACACAGAGCCAGGAATTGGGCCAGGCTGAGCCCCGTTGTCAGAGTGGGGGTGGGGTCCTCAGCCTCTCTCCTCTAGACCCCACCCCCAACACCCTCAAGAGCCTCCACCTGCATTTCCGACCTTTGCAAACTGCACCCTGGAGATCAAACCCATTCCCCAGCCAAAGTGACCATGAGGTCTTGACCTTTGGGTGGTGGCTGAACAAGCAGGTGAGGAATGCTCTGGGGCAGTCTGTGTGGTCTCCTGTCTCAGGCCACAGTGCTGCAGGGTCTGGACAGCAGAGCCCGTGTGGGGCCTCCTGGTGAGCCCCGGACTCCTTGGGAGACTGTTCCAGTCAGGTCAGACCTGGGGCCTTGCGTGCCCAGAAACATGGTTATGTCAGTGCCGGCGAGGTGCCATCTCTTCAGAAACACAGCTGCAGGAGCCAAGTCCACCAGACAGGTGAGACCGGATGCCAGTGAACGTAGTACTCAAAACTAGGAATACCAAATACTCCCAGCTCCTGAAAGCCCGCCCTGAGACAGGTGCAGCTCATCACTCCAAAGTTGTTGAGGGCGGCTGGAGTCAGAACTTGAAAACCACGTGAACTGAAGGTCTAGGCGCGTCAGGCATGTGGGCTCAGGGTCGGGGCGAAGCCAGCGGCCCGGAAGGCTGGGGGCTTGAGGACGAGGGTTGATTCTGTGTTTGTTTGACCATTTTATTCTTTTCAGAGACTTGAATTATAAGATGAAGTCCCATCTCTCTTTGTTCTAGAAAATACTGTAACTGATTTTCCGTGAAGAAAGTAAATGAACACCTCAATGGACACTGCCATTTGTGGCACCCTGCTCCGTGGATGTTGCTCCTGGATGGACACAGGGACTCAGCATGAACCCTCCTTAAATAAGTTCAGTCCTCTTGAGGCTTCGGAACGAAGTCAGGAGGCCAGGACGCCTGGCAGAGAAGGACCCCATGCTCCAATGGGTGAGAGAGAGAGAGACAGAAAGAGGTGAGCTCCTGGGGCTCCCCAGACGGACACCCAGTGTGGGAGGCACGTCTGAACAAGGGTCCCCTAGACTCTCTGGATGCTGAGTGAAGGCCACACTCTGTGTGGAGGCTGGTCTGGGAAGGTGCTGGGTGCCCCTCTTCCAGGCCCCACTCTGCATCAGCCCTGCATCGTGGAACACCGAGAGAGAGAGAGAGAGAGAGAGAGAGAGAGAGAGAGGCAGAGGGCACGGTGTGGCCGGTGGACACAGTCCACGTGCCACACCCAGACTCCCAGAGATGCTGGGGAGTCTGAGGCTCCCTCGGGTCTACAGCGCCTGGGCCCCCAGCCCGCAATCCCATTAGGCAAGGTTGGCCCAATGGGTCTCAAATTCTTTGGGTCCAATTAGCCCAGGCCCCAGACCCCTTGGATGCAGCTTGCATGAGCCCATCTCTGCAGCCTCCCATTTTTCTGCTCCCAGACCGGACAACTTCCCCTTTCTTTCTGAGCGCTGCCCCTGCCCGAGGTGCCACTGTGACCAGACGAGGGGCCTGTGCTGGCGCAGTGGTGCGAGGGTGGCCGGGGTGCACCTGCAGGCTCCTTCCCGGCAGCTGAGGGTGGGGAGCTGAGGTGCGCCCGTAGAGGAGTGTGAGCATCTGTGGGGGTTCTCAGAGCATGCGGGAAGGGCCTCTCCTCAAGAGGACCCCACTTGCAGCTGGTAAAGGGGGCAGGGGCTTGGGCTGCTTTAATCAGCAGCAAGAGAATACAGTTGCATCTCCTCATTCCAGCTGGGCCTGTGGGCCACGCTCCCAGGTGAGCAGTGGTGGGCACAGGGCCAGGCATCCAGGTGTGGACACGGGAGACTCCCGAGTCCCAGCTGTTAACTATCTTAACGAGAATTGTACAAGTGAAAACAATCCCTATAGAAAATGTACAAAAGCAGAAAGAAAATAAAAATCCTATATCTTTATAATTCTCCAATGGGGAGATGGAGGCCGTGTGGCGTAGAATTCACCTCACCCGAAGAGAGGTCTGCCCTGTGCCCTGGGCAATTGGGAGGTGGCATATGGATCCTGGAATGTTCTACTGATAGAAACGTCCTTGTTGGCCTGAGGCTAAGCCTGTGCTCTGGGTCACGGCTCTCAGCGGCTCTGTGGCAAACCTCTCTGTTTAATCCCATGCTCAGAGTTCTTCGGTGACCTCCCCTCCTCCCCAGGGCAGGAAGTCCTCACCTCCCAGCGGGTGACATCCATGCATCCCCATGTCAGCCCTGAACCCCTCATGAGCATCATGGCCACGATAGCTAACATGCATTAGGCGTTACCACAGGTGGGAGCAGAGCGAGGAGCTTCGCACCAGTACCGTCCCTTTGTCTTGCGGAGATCACAGGTCTGCACCGTACCCACATCACAGACGGGCAAGGTGAAGCTCAGAGGGGTTGAGACAAGGCCTGACCCTGCTGTCTCACCCAGAACCTGAGGGTCAACCACCGTGCCACACCCCACCTGTTCCATACACTACGCTCCAGTCACACGGGACTGTTGGGGCACGCCTCTGTGTTTTCTTTTCTTTTTCTTTTATTTTATTATGTTAATCACCATACATTACATCATTAGTTTTTGATGTAGTGTCCCCTGATTCATTGTTTGCATATAACACCCAGTGCTCCACGCAGTACGTGCCCTCCTTAGTACCCATCACCGGGCTAACCCGTCCCCCCACCCCCTCCCCTCTAGAACCCTCAGTTTGTTTCTCAGAGTCCATAGTCTCTCGTGGTTCGTCTCCCCCTCCGATTACCCCCTTTCATTTCTCCCTTCCTTCTCCTAATGTCCTCCATGGTATTCCTTAGGTTCCACAAATAAGTGAAATCATATGATAATTGGCTCTCTCTGCTTGACTTATTTCACTTAGCATCATCTCCTCCAGTCCCATCCATATGGATGTAAAAGTTGGGTATTCATCCTTTCTGATGGCTGAGTGATATTCCATTGTATATATGGACCGCATCTTCTTTATCCATTTGTCTGGTGAAGGGCATCTCGGCTCTTTCCACAGTTTGGCTATTGCGGACATTGCTGCTATGAACATTGGGGTGCAGGTGCCCCTTCTTTTCACTACATCTGTGTCTTTGGGATAAATACCAAGTGCAATTGCTGGGTCATAGGGTAGCTCTATTTTTAATTCTTATGAGGCACCTCCACACTGTTTTCCAAAGTGGCTGTACCAACTTGCATTCCCACCAACAGTGTAAGAGGGTTCCCCTTTCTCCACAACCTCCCCAACATTTGTTGTTTCTTGCCTTGTCAGTTTCTTCCATTCTAACTGGTGTAAGGTGGTATCTCAATGTGGTTTTGATTTGAATTTCCCTGATGGCTAATGATGATGAACATTTTTTCATGTGTCTGTTAGCCATTTGTATGTCTTTGGAGAAGTGTCTGCTCATATCTTCTGCCCATTTTTTGACTGCATTATTAGTTTTTTGAGTGTTGAGTTTGAGAAGTTCTTTATAGATCCTGGATATCAGCCCTTCGTCTGTACTGTCATTTGCAAATATATTCTCCCATTCTGTGGGCTGCCTCTTAGTTTTGTTGACTGTTTCCTTTGCTGTGGAGAAGCTTTTTATCTTGATGAAGTCCCAAAAGTTCATTTTCGCTTTTGTTTCCCTTGCCTTTGGAGACGTGTCTTGAAAGAAGTTGTTGTGGCCAATGTCGGAGAGGTTACTGCCTATGTTCTTCTCTAGGATTTTGATGGACTCCTGTCTCACGTTTAGGTCTTGCAACCATATGGAGTCTATTTTTGTGTGTGGTGTAAGAGAATGGTCGAGTTTCATTCTTCTGCGTGTGGCTGTCCAATTTTCCCAGCACCATTTATTGAAGAGACTATCTTTTTTCCACTGGATATTTTTTCCTGCTTTGTCGAAGATTAGTTGACCATAGAGTTGAGGGTCCATTTCTGGGCTCTCTATTCTGTTCCATTGATCTATGTGTCTGGTTTTATTTTTGCCGGTACCATACTGTCTTGATGATGACAGCTTTGTAATAGAGCTGGAAGTCCGGAATTGTGATGCCGCCAGCTTTGCTTTTCTTTTTCAATATTCCTCTGGCTATTCGTGGTCTTTGCTGATTCCATACAAATTTTAGGATTGTTTGTTCCACCATCTATGAAAAGCCCACCGCGAGTATCATTCTCAATGGGGAAAAGCTGAGAGTATTTCCCTTAAGACCGGGAACACGTCAAGGATGGCCACTCTCGCCACTATTGTTCAATATAGTACTAGAAGTCCTAGCAATAGAGATCAGACAACAAAAAGAAATAAAAGGTATTCAAATTGGCAAAGAAGAAGTCAAACTAAGAAGTCAAACTCGCTCTCTTTGCAGATGACATGATACTTTATGTGGAAAACCCAAAAGACTCCACCCCCAAATTACTAGAACTCATACAGCAATTTAGTAATGTGACAGGATACAAAATCAATGCACAGAAATCAGCTGCCTTCTTATACACTAACAATGTAACTGTAGAAAGAGAAATTAGGGAATCGATTCCATTCCATTCCAAAACCATAAGATACCTAGGAATAAACCTAACCAAAGAGGTCAAGGATCTATATCTAGACACTACAGAACACTCATGAAAGAAATTCAAGAAGACACAAAAAGATGGAAAAACATTCCGTGCTCATGGATCGGAAGAATACACATTAAGATGTGTTTTCATTTTGCTCCCTGTGTGTGTTTTTGCAAGTCGGCTTCCTTATCCTGATGACCTGGAGAGCTCAGGTCCGCCCCCTGGTGACTTTCCTGCCTCCGAGCCCCTCCCCCTCCCCAGGTCCCCATAGAAAACTGCTGCTGGGGTGGCAGCTCTTGTTCCCACGTCTCTCCCCAGAGCTCCCCGAAAGCAGGGGGGGCCTTCCACACCCTGGTACAGCCCACACCCTATCACGGGGCTCAGTGCCATGGAGGGAGGAGGGAAAAGTCATCCCAGACTCGGGAGAAATCAATTGCTTAATTGTTTGATTCCCATCACCTGTGTGAATAAACTCAGGACCTTGCTGCTCCTCAATGGGTGCTCATCCCACAGCCCTGGAGAGTGTAGCTCTGTGACCGCAGCGTTAAGATATACACCCCAGCAGTGCCCCAAGCTGACAGCCCCGCAAGGCCGGGTAGCTGGGAGAGCTGGGCAGCCCCGTAGAGAAGGCCTTAGACAAGGAGGGGCTTTGCCTGTCGCATCCCACTGCCCAGGCTCCGCGGGACGCCCGTGCTGGTGAATCTCTAGGCCTTAAATACTGCTTGCCTTGCTCTTTTTAAATCTTCCTGTGAGTCCTCTCTTCACAGAGTTAAACTTTTCTTTGACCCACGCTGTCAAGTGTGAGAATTTTGAGTTAATAGCAACTTTTAATTCGTATGTGTTAAATGTAGGACTACGACATGAATGGCTGGCTGTGTTATTTACGGCTGGCTTGGTGATCATCAGCCTCCAGGGTTGAGGAAATCCTAAAATAGTGACAAGACCTTCTGCGTGCGGGACAAAGCCAGGATGAGTCACCCTCGGTGTCAGTGTGGAGCTCTCTGCTGCTTCAGAAAGCCATGCAGGCTGTTTCGGCTCCAGATCACCTGACAAGATGTGGCCACAGACCACCCGCTTCCTGCCTCAGGTGGCCTTGCCCCAGGGTCCTGACGTGACTGCTGGGACGCTCCCCAGAGCCCCCGGACACCCACCCCTTGCTGATGTGCTTCGAGTGAGGGGTTGTCTGTGGGTATCACGGGACGGAGACCTGGGACCAGAAGAGAGCATGGCTGTGAGCTCACCTCCTCCAGGGAGCCCTCCGGGATCCCAGGCACCCTCAGCTCTGGCCCTTTGCCATGTTGTGGGGGGCGGGGGTTGATCTACATGACAGATGGTTGCTTGGAGCAGGCCTTTCCTCCCTGGGCTCAGGTACCGATTCATCCCATCTTCAGAGGGGCCCCTTTGCCAGATGTTTGGCAGTCAGGCCCTGCCTTCGCCGGGGAGGTTACTCTTGGCTTAGGGCCCAGCATCTGTGATCCCCAATCCACTTCTGCACCCCAGCTCCACACTGATTTTTTTTTTTTTTTTTTCTACAGCTTTCTGCCAGGCGCCTCCTCCTCTAGGCTCCTAGGGGGTCGTGAACTGAATGAACACACACCTCCCAAGTACTAGCAAGTTTCAGGCACAACGCACTATAAATATATATTTTTTAAATAAACATTTTTCTGCAGGAAATGAGCATCTTTCCTAAAGGAAACAGCTTGCAAACGTGAGACTAGCCCACAGCACAAACTTGACTAACTAGGCACCGCTATTTGCCAATTCCTCCATAGATCTTTGTTTCTGGAGGGAAAAAAAAAAAAGCCCATTAAAGTGATTTTCCCAAAGGAGAGGCCTGGACCCGAAGATAAATGGGACTGCACGTGTGGATGGCAAACGCCCACTGCAGCTGCAACACCCCCTCCAACCTGGTCTTGCGCCCGTGCTCAGCTGTCAGGGTCTTAGACGCCGCCCGCGCCCCAGCCCCACGGCCCACGCCCTCCCGTGAACTTTCAAAACCGCAGGGGTGTGTTCGCAGCTCGGTTCTCTGCTCCGAGCCCAGGACGGCGGGCTGTAGAAGCACACACAGCCCCTTCCTTGACCGAGCGCGTACAAAACCCCATAATTAAAGTAGGGGTGAGCTGGCTTCCCATGGGAGGGCCAGCCCGCGCAGAAGCTGGGTCCGCCCGGCAGCAGGTGAGGCCGGCACCCCGAGTCTGTGCCCAGACTGCAGGTGCAGCTGCTCCGGGTGGGGGTGGGGGGCTGCGGGCTGCGGGCTGCAGGCAGGGCTCCGCGCGGCTCCACACCACCCCTCATGTCCCTCGGACCCACGTCTCCCCGGGCATGTTCTTCTGGCAGACGGTTGGTGCACAAGAGGTAAAGACAAAACCACATGAGCACAGTTGCGGCGTCCGCTTGTCTTTCGTTCTTCACGCCGCACAGGCGGGGGCGAGTCCCGGAGGAGCCCCCCTGGATGGGATGGGGAGGTGCGCCCCGCCCAGCCCGCGGTGGAGGAGCAGCAGGTTTGCTTGCAGCAGGTGTGGATGTGCGAGTCTGGGTTAGCGGAGGGTACACTGGGATGCTCCTGAGTGCCACCGCCAGGCCGCGGGGTCCCTGCAGACCCTGCCTGGCTCAGGGGTGCCCTCCAACGCCCCCCACCCTACCCAGCTACCCTGCCCCCGGCCCACCAGCGCCTGCCGATCCAATGAGTGTAAAGGGAAATAACAGTGTTTCCATTTGTGTTTCCGGGATGCCTGTGGCTTGAACGTTGCTTTATTTCCTTGATGCCTCCTCTTTGGATCTGTTTTCTGTAAACTGCCTCTTCCGCCTGCTCCTCTGTTGTGGTGTCACCTTCTTGTGGTGCAAGAATTCTTCTGAACTGCAAGCCCTGGACAGTGCGACACCTTCCTCCGACTCTCCTGTGCTCATGTCCGTGGTGCATGGTGAAGAGAAACCCTAGGTCATCAAGCGCACACTTTGTGTGTTTTGTGAGTGTGCCTCGTGGTTTTTGATTCAGACGTTTTGATTAAGAAGTCCTTCCCTACCTTTGAGGTCACAGGGATGTTCTCCTGAGTTCTCTGCCATGATTTACAGTCCCACCCTCTGTTGGCCGAAGGACACCTGCGCACCCGGGGTAGGCAGGGACCCGGTTTCCGTGTTTCCCTGGGAGAGTCCATTTTAATCCACAATGTGACTCACACTTTAATTTCTCAATTTATTCCTAGGGACATATTTTTTTCCTTCTAATGATGCAGTCGTTTTTCTCTGGAAGAAGACGGGTACTGTTTGTACAGGAAACCGAGCTCTCAGCTCTGGTAGCTGCAGTTTCTTATGAGAATATGGTGTCTACTGGTGACCCAGCGGTGGCACGATAAATTAGGTAAGAAATGGATTTCCAGCTTAGTGGTGGGAGGAATCATTAAACTTGACATTTTGTGCTGTTTGAAGTTAGAGCCTCTATAAGAACTAGAAATAATTCCAATTTGTTTCCTATCTGATGTCCTGGAAGGGAGGTTCCATGTCCTATACACAAAATATAATGAGAACGAGACATCCCCAATTCTAAGTGCAAAAACTTAATTTTATCACCGTAACAATTGGGGATGTTGAAGCACCTTCTTTGCGTGTCTTCGGTCGCTTTACCATGCTCAGTAAAAACACTGATTTCTATTTTTTTCTCTTTCTCTCTTTTTTTCTGTTGGACTCACACACCAACCTCCCTGCTCTTCTGTCTCCAAATTTATAGTTAATTATGAAAAATGGAGAAATTTGAGTAAGCAAATAGCTAAGTCGGCTTTTCCCTTTTATTTTACTGCATTTAATTAAAGTATGACATGCAGACAGAAAAATATGCAAACCATGAGTGTACAGCTGAGTGAATTTCACAAAGTCAGTGGATCATATAACCAGCTCCCAGGTCAAGAAAAAGATGCCCCTGATATCTCAGAAGCTGTCCAGTCCCTTCCAGGAGTTACCCCTGCCCAAGGGGAGCATTGTCCTTCCTGTCGGCAGCAAAGATTAGTGTCGCCTGGGTTTTTGAACTTCTTCTCGGTAGAGTCACAGGATGTGTCCGTGCTTCATATGTTTGTGGAACTCACCCGCATTGTGCTGTGGTCCGTCTGCATGGCTGGGTGGCAGTCCTTCGCGTGCATGTACCGCGGTTTATCACCTGTTCCATTGTTACCAGTGTGGGTTTGTTTCCTGTTTGGGGCAATCGGGCTCAGGGCCGCTGTGAAGTTGTTGCCTGTGTGTTTGGGAAACACACGGGCGTTCTCTGCTGGGCTCAGGGGCAGCAGAGAAGTTGCTGCAAGAGGATGCGTGCCGTCAGCCAGCCAGACCTCCCATGTGAACACACCATTCACACCACCAGCGGCGTGTGCACTAAAGTCTCCACATCTTTGCACACATTTGTTGTATCTCTTCAGTTTGTCGTTCCGCCGGGGATCTCATCGTGCTTGGATTTGCATTTTTCCGATGACTAATGAAGTTGAGCACTTTTTCATCTGTGTTTTTGACCTTTTGGATAAACTTTATTTTGAAGTTCCTGTTTTTCCAGTTTTATTGGTTAGTCTGTCATTTTCTTATTGACTTTGGTCAGATCGTGTGTGTGTGTGTGTTTGTGTGTGTGTGTGTATTCAATGTCAATCCTTTATATATTGCAAATATGTCCCTTCAGTCTATGGCTTTTTTTTTCTTAAAGGTATCTCTTTATGATTAGACATACCTAATTTCAATGTAGTTCACTTTACTGTCTTTTTTCTTTATGGTTAGGATTTTGTACATTCCGTTTAAGAAACATTTGCCTATTCCAATAACATGAAGCTATTCCCCTAGGTCTTCTTCCAAAAACCCATTATCTTACCTTTCATTTTTAGATCTACGATCCTTCTAGAATTGCCTTTCTGAGTGGGAATTGCAGAAAGAAAGCGTGGAGACTCATCTCGGTGTTTTATTTGGTGGCTATTTGACCCGGCGGCATTTATTGAAGACTGTCCTTTCTTTCTGTGCTGTCGTGTCCTGCACCCATTGAGAGGGTGGGGGTAGCTCTCAGTCCCCTCCCCAAGTCCGAGCAGGCCTCCTGACCCATCTCAGCCACGAAGGATGGGGGGCCGTGGCCGTGCCCGTTGGGGCCCCGCCCTAAGACACCTGGCCGCTCTACTCTCGTATTCCACTCTCGTGCGGGGGGGAGTCAGGTGCTGTGTCCGAAGCCAGGACACAGAGGCCTGAAGCAGAACTGTCTCCGTGGCCTGTCGCCGTGTGACAGCCTCTCGTTACAAGTGGAGTCCACTCCAAGGGAAGGATCCCCCGGGGCTGCACACCCACGGGGACCACCATGCTCACTGTGCTCTTGCTCGCGTACCCTCTCCACCACCTTCTGGAGGAACTGCTGTGGCTGATATTTTACACATGACGAACCGGGTCTCAGAGGGCGTAAATAACTTGCTCAAAGTCACCCAGAGAGTGAGGGGAAGTCCAGCGTTGGGACCGGGCTGTCTCTGACCCGCCAGTGAACAGTTTGAAGGCCCCAGGCCCCGGGCCCCAGGAGGGTCACGCCATCCGCGGAGTCCCTGGGGTCTTGTTCTATTTTTCATTTTTCCATCTGTTGGCTCCAGCAGCTTTGGCCATATGGTGACGTCAACTCCCGCGCAGGTTCATTTTCTTCTCAGGAAGGGGTGCCGATACACCGGTTGTTGCAAGTCACGGAGGCAAAGGAGAGGGGGACCCCTGGGGCAGTGGGGGGCTGGGGCACAGAGGCTCTGAGGAATGGCATGCGGGGGGGGGGCTCTAAAGATACGTGGTGTGCTACCAAGAAGGGAGTGGCGTCCCTGTTGGCTCGGAGACTTTTAGGACCATGTGGTTGAGTAGGGTTGTGGCAGTGTTAGGGTGGAGACCCCAGCTCACGAATCTTTAGTCTGGGGCTCTTTGCGGCACACGCAGACACCCAGACGCAGAGAATCCCAAATGCCAGTCTAGGACGAGCTTGGCCTAACCTGCAAAGGGAGCAACACCGCCCACCGGCCCCCCACTAACACTCTCCATAAGGAAAGCAATCAGGGGGATCCTTCCAGCTGCCCAGCACAGGCCGCCACCAGGGGCTGATGGATCATCCCGCATGCACACGTCATGCCTTTAAAATCTGTCTTCCAGGACTCTCAAGCCGGGAATCCGACGGTCTGGGATGTACTGGCTTGGAAAATTGCCATATTTGTATTCTTTGTGTGAAGCTTATGAAATTGCCACTTTGCAGGTCAAATGGTTGAATGTCAGAAATTGCATTTGGTTGAAATGAATAAGAAGGGCATTGCGGGCAGTCAGGACAGCTGTGAGACCGGAGATGGTGGGCGGAAGGCGGGCGGCCAGGCGGCAGGGGGAGAGGCGTTCCTGCTGGAACCGAAGGCCCGCCGGGTGGGTGCTCAGGCAGGCGGGCAGGAAGGCCGGTGTGGGCAATGGTCAGAGCCGGGAAGCTGGGGGCTGGACTTCAGGGAGCTGGGAGGACAGAGGACCGGAAAGCATCCATTCCCAAGCGCAGTTCCCCAGACCCGCTGACCCTTCCTCGCCCCCGCCCCCGGAGTCGCGGAACGCCGGGGGTCGGCCCCCGTGGGCCCTCACTGCCGTCACCAGCAGTCCTCGCCGCGACTCCGCTCTGCTCTGCTTGGCCTCTCTGCAGGCAGCTGCTGCTTCTCTCAAAACTTGGTTTTTTAATTTTTAATCTACTTTATAGAATAATGGATCGGGACCTCATTCTACCTTTTTATGATCTAAAGTATCATGTTTGCTATGCTATGAGGATAAACGTGATGTTTATTCAATAGTAACCGAGTTAGTTTGAAAAGATGTATACGCATATGCCACGTGGCCGTGAGAGAGGCCGCTCCATTTTAAATATCAGGCTTTTGTTGCCCATCAACTACTCATTATGTTTTGTGAAGAGAGCATTTTCAGAATCATTAGTAGTACTTTGTTACTTTTCTTCCTTAAAATATCCACACATTTCCCACAGTTTTGAAGCTAAAAATGTACCAGAACATAGGAGTCACTCCGGTTGACTTATTTTCCTAGGTGGGATTTCCTCTCCACTCTCCCTGGTGGGGGCGCGTCCTCTGGTTTTTGTTAATAAAGTTTTATTGGAACTCAGCTGACTTCACATTTGTCCTGGCATCCCTGGAATACCGGCCTGCTGCCTGACTTCTTGACCATACTACTCATACTGATCTTTCCTTTTTTCATTTTTTTTTTTTAAGATTGTATTTATTTATTTGACAGAGAGAGACACAGCAAGAGAGGGAACACAAGCAGGGGGAGCGGGAGAGGGAGAAGCAGGCTTCCCGCGGAGCAGGGAGCCCGATACGGGGCTCGATCCCAGGACCCTGGGATCATGACCTGAGCCGAAGGCAGACGCTTAACGACTGAGCCACCCAGGCGTCCCTCGTACTGATCTTTTAAAGTCTCTTTCTTTCATATTTGTTTTATTTATTTTATTTATTTTTTGAGACTAGGTGTTTTTCTCAAGGATTTTTTAAAATTTTTCCTATCTTTCCTTTTTTCTCTTTCTTTCTTCTTCTGTAGTGGTTGGGGTTACTTGACCATTGACCTGCGTTCTACTATATTAGCATCTAGAGAAAAACTTATTTATCCTGCTCTTTGGCTAACTGACATGTGGAGCCGCCATTGGAAGCTTCTCTTACCCGGTTCCTTTACGTGGCCCCCAGTGCTGATCTGTTTTTCTCTCCTGACTTGTAGTGTTTACCTTTTCTGGGAGTGACTCACAGTTTCCCCTTGTTTAGTCTTGCTTCACCAGATGGAGACAAGTAGATGCCTGTGCATTGTAAGCTGCTGTGTCATAGAAGAAACAAAGCACTCACATCCATAAACATGCTCCGCTCGTGAAGACCAATACAGGTTTCTCACGCGCCGTGCGAAGCAGGGCCCGGTTCCCTCACTGGGCACCACTTTGAAGTGTGGTGCGTCTTTGAGTCACTGTGAGTAACTGACATTCCTATTTGTTTGTTGTCTTATTTACCGTCTCTTTGCCCTGGACCAGATGCAGCCCCGTGAGTGTAGCCAGAGGGCCAGAAAAGGTGACTGGCACAATATTGGGTTTGGCAAGTATTTCTTAAATAAGTACATGAAAAGGAAAGTCTGAGTCAGGACACGGAGGAGTCTAGATGTTCTAGGGTGCCTGTGGGTAGGGGTGAGCAATGACGTGGGTGTGCAGGGGGGTGAATGTGGGAGGCCAGGGGGCGTGGGTCCACACGGGGGGCTCCTGTTGCCTGCTCAGCTTGGTGGCCGGTGTGCCTTGGGACCTCAGGGAGGCGCTTGCCCAGGCTAGACCCCAAACACAGAGCAAGTGGGGCTGCATAGGGAGGATAGGCAGGACCAGGGAAGGCAAATGTTGGGGGGATTTAGCTTCAGGACGGGGAGGTGGCTGCCCTGCCCATGTGGAAATTCTCGGGGCCTAAGAATCCAGGAAATACGCACAGGGTCCCTCCCCACACCACCACCTCCAAGGGCATGCAGGTTAAGGTATGTAGCAGCTCATAGGAAGCCAGTCTGGCTCTTTCCTGACCCTTGCCCTCACTGCTTTTGGGTGGGAGCTGCCCAAGCCCCGACAGATTCCCAGGGCCTCTGAGCAGGGCCTCTGAACGCCACTGTCCTCCCTCCGCACTGTCTGTTACGCCAGGCCCTGCCCAGAACTTTGGGGTTGGCGCCTAGGAACCAGACCTCTCCTGTCTCCTCCGTGACATGCCTCTGGGGGGGTTCAGCGGGCACCTCGGTTTATAATCATCTGCCTTAATTACCGAGGGCCTCTCCCCGTGCCGGTGGCTGTGGCTTGCATCATGTACGACGCTGAAAGGATGGGAAAGAAGAGGCTTTACAGGCGGGAGAGCTGGTCCAGACAGGGCTGGAAGCATCCGTCACCTGTTCTTCATTCACTCTTCATGGCCCCCTGGAAGTCGGTGCAATTATTGTGCATTAGATTATAACCTGCAGGGATTTGTGGGCAGTTCAGAGAGATGAACTCCGAATGACACCTGGTCTAATCAATTCTTTTAGTGTATGTTATTTCAAATTGGGCTCTGGTTCCAAATGTTGATATGACCCACGGGCAGGAATTACAAGTCCTCGCTCCATCACGGTGGCACAGCCCGGTGTCAGCACATAATTGTCTGCCTTTTGCCCATTATTTCCAACAATAAATTGCGGGCCTGTGGCTCTCCAGCCAGGACATTTTTGATGATGTCAGGGGTGCCCGGGAGCTGATGACTTAATTTTCTCGGAAACTGCAGCATCATCTGTCACTGCCCAGGACAATGGAAGCCACAGCCGCCGGCCTGTCACTTTTGATTTGGGGAAGGCGAGGCGAGGGCGGACGTGTCCAGGTCAGTCTGGATCAGTGTGAGGCGGGGAGACACAAGACAGCCCCCAAGACCCAGGAGGTGTTTGACATCCTGGGTGACGTTCTTCTTGTGGGAACACGTGCCAACCCCAGCGGGGCCACCTCAGGACAAAGAGTGCTGTTGGGCCGCTTTGTGCTTTTGGAAGGAGATGTTGATCGCTCCATGTCAGTTTTCCTCGCCCGAATAAATACTCCAAGAGGGCAGGGGCCACAGGGGCTTGGCCCCAGGAAGGCATCAGAAGCGTCTGCGGCCCAGAAGAGAAATCCCAGCAGAGGGCAAGGCCCAGGAGGGCTGTGAGCCTGGACAGGGCAGCCAGACCCGGGGGGGCCTGAGGGTCTGTTGGGGGCCGCCGCTGGTCAGCCCCCAGGATGCTGCCGGGAGTCACCTTACCTCGGACAAGGCGGACCAGGGTGTAGAGCCGAGCATGCCCACGAGACATCGCGGGCACTTATCACGTCCTGGTCCCTCCGCGTATTCTCCTGGCTCCTGGGCCAACCTGCTCCACACATGGGGAGGCTGATCCCTGGAAGTCCGTCTGTCCTCCGAAAGAGGAAAACACATTTGCATGATAGTATCCTAGAATTTTAGAGCTGAAGGAACTTTATTGGGTTTTTATAAAAATATACAATAAACAGGGAACTGTACTATTTCAATGAGAAGGACCAGCAGGCTAGTGGTTCTGCATGAGAAGGGCTGGAAGGTAGGCCCCTCCGACCACACAGGGCAAACCCTGGGTCGGGGGAGCCATCCGCAGATGGGCCCGGAGGTTATACTGCCCGTGGGATATGGGCAGGAATTCGGCCAGGGTCTACGGTCTCCTGCAGAAGAAATCGTAGAAGGGAAACTGATACGGAATACTAGGTCCTCCCTTCGGAGATATGCAATCAATTTGTGCAATCAGTTCCGCAAAGGAAATCCTATCTGGGTATTCAGATCTGTAAACACCACTGTAAGCTGTGTCAACTGTAATGAGATCCTTCCTTCCATTACTTCTCCCTTAAGCTCGTGTGGCTGGAGGGGATCGCTGCCTTTGCAAACTCATCATCTCAGCCTCAGGCGAGCTGGTACTTCCTCCAGTCCTCAAAGTCTGAAAGCCAAAGTTATTTGCATAATCAGGAAGAAGAGGGTCAGATGGGAACCCCTTTAGCTGAGCATTTAGTGTCCAGCGGGCAGAGAGGAACTGAATAGTTAGACTGTAGATCTCATTTACATCTGAGGCTGCTACCTTCAACTACCCCAGAGCTTGTCCTCACGGGTTCTCTGCCTATTTCTGAGTTCTTCGACTTAGTCATTCGTACCATGAGCAAAGGAGAGAAATCTCAACTCTATCAAGTCTGACTTCCTGAGCAGAAGGGTGTGTGTGCGTAAAGTCCTAAGAAGTCAATATAGGTAAAGAGATTGAGAATTTCTCATAGAAAATCTCTGGAATTCTTTCTGATCCTTCTGCTCTGAAGCTAGAGGCGTCTCCGTGGAACAGGTAACTTTTAGGTATTCAAAGACGTTACAAGACCCTGTGCCGATCAAGATACCTTACATGCCGGTTACTCCTCTGCTTGAGAGAAGGTGCAAGCTTCCACCGAGATGTCTTCCTGCTTGGCTGTGCAACACAACTCCTGTCTCGTCATGTGCTCGAGAGCTGGCCTCACCCTGTTTGTGCGAGGGGCGTCTTCAGCGCAGGGTTCCCGGACAGCTGTTCTCAGCAGCCAGAAACATGAGACAAGGGGTGAGTCGTGCAGGGCGTGTGGAAAATCTGCAGCCCATGGGAGCTGTCCTGCCCAGGTCCGCTTCCCCTACATTCCTGGCACTGTCTGGACACCTGTGATGCATTCCGATCGTGGCAAGAGAGCCCGTGTGTGCTCACCTCATTCAGCACTGGTCTGTAGAGCCGTGACGTCCCACAGAATCCTCCATCTCGTATTGTTTTCTAGAAACGCGGGTGTCTGTTTCAGCACCTTGCAGGATAGAAACTTTTTCCCCATGTAAAAGAGGTTTTTTTCAGAACTTTAGATCAATGGTGCCAGAATGCACAAATCAGCCTGAGGGGCCCCGACCAGGTCACTCTGTCCCACAGCTGAGGCTCAGGAGCGTGTGGATTGCTGCATTAGCCTTTCATTCTCGCGGTGGAAACTTGTTTCTAGCCAACTGCTCATCCTATCATATTTTCTTTTATTCAGCTTTATGGAGGTATAATTGACAAATAGAATTATAATATACCTAACATGTATAACATGATGATTTGATATGCATATGCAGTATGCAAAGATGTTCACAATCAAGTTAATTAACACACCCATCACCTCACACATTTACCTTCCTCTTTTTTGGCATGAACACTTAAGTTGTACTCTCTCGGCAAATTTTAATCGTACAATACAATGTTATCAACTATAGTCTCTGTCATACGTTAGCTCCTCGGACCTTATTCATCTGATAACTGAGAGTTTGCACCTTTTACCAACCTCTCTTCACATTCCCCATCCCCCGGCCCTGGCCTCCACCGCTCTACTCTCTTTCTCTGAGTTTGACTTTTTTAGATCCAAATATAAATGATACCATGCAGTGTCTGTGTCCACACTACCCCAAGAAATCTAATTCAAAGCAATCCCTATCAAAATTCCAATGGCATTTTTCACACAAATAGAAAAAACAATCTGAAAATGTGCATGAAACCACAAACGACCCCGAAGAGCCAAAACAATCTTGAAAAAGAACAAGGCTGGAGGCATCACGCTTCCTGATTTCAAGCTGTAGTACAAAGCTTTAGTAACCGAAATCGTATGGTATTGACAGAAAAACAGACGCAAAGATCGATGGAACAGAATAGGAAGCCCAGAAATAAACTCATGCATATATGGCCCATTAATTTATGAACATGCAAGAATACGCCAACGGGAAAGGAACATTCTCTTCAGTGAGTGGTGCTGGGCAAACTGGACAGCCACGTGCAAAAGAATGAAACTGGACCATTAAACCATACACAAAAATCAACTCAAAATGGATTCAATTGTCTTAATAATTACTAATCTAGAGGATTTTAGGTTATGAAAGTTGTTTGAGGTTATAACATCCTAAGAAAACTCACAAAGGTGTATCTGATGAGAGTGTTCTGAAGTCCGCGGAAGGATGGGGCGTCTGGGTGGCTCAGTCGGTGAAGCATCTGACCCTTGATTTCTGCTCAGGTCGTGATCTCAGGGTCGTGGGATCGAGCCCCACGATGGGCTCAGTGCAGCTGAGCCTGGAGCCTGCTTAAGATTCCCTCTGTCCCTACCCCCACTAAAAAAATAAAAATAAACTATAAAGTCTGTGGAAGGAGGCAGGGAGGAGCAGGGAGCACATTTAGGAGATTGATGAGGCTTCTAGGAAAGCAATGGGAGACTCCTTACCAGACAGTCATTGGATGGGAACAGACGTGTCTCGGGTGTGCCCAGTCTTTGATTCCCTCTTCCTTCCAGGAGCCGGAGCAGGGAGGTGGACTGGCCCCTAGTGACTGTTGTTTGAACCCCTAATGGCACTGGAACAAACAGCAGTGCTCCTTGGGGAGCAGCTGGCAAAACAGTAGGTGATCAATGAACACCTTGCCCTTGGGCATGGCGCTGTGCTGGGCCCGGGGGACAGGCTCTCTAGCGTGGTGCTCCGGCTGCAGAGTGGCCTGCACATGCCACCTTCTGGGAGCATGGCCCCGCACCCCTGCAGGAGCAGGGTGGAGGGCCTTCGTGGCCTCAAGCCTGGGGCTGCCAAAGGATGACCGCCAGGCTTGGCTTCCTGTTGGAGGTGCTTCGGACATGGAGAGTCAAAGCTGGTCCTCCTCACTTGGGACAAGGAATGGATACATGATGATTCCCTGTGTCAGAGGACATTCCCCGTGCCTGGTTACCCGGCCTCTGCACCCTTTCTCGGCAGCTGGGGACTCTTGTGTTCTTACCAGGCATCACCTGCCGCCCTCCACACCTTTCATTTCACTTCACGTGGAATACGTGACCGGCCAACGTTGGCCTGTTGGTGGCGGGGCCGGGATGGGGATCTCATCTTCAGACTCCCTGCAGTTCCTGTGTTGTGTCGTTTGAGGACAGTCACTGGTGCGGTGAACCAGAATTGCTCCTGAATGTCATGCTTTTAAAATCTTTCATGGGCATCTTTGAGAAGGTTTAGGGTAAAGCTGGGAAAGCAACAAAGCGGAGGTCTGGATTCATTTTGTTTAAGCCATCAACGACATTTCTTTAATGTGACAGAACGTGTCTAAACCACAAAACCAGCACCATGCTTAATGGTATAATGCCCCCAGGATTCTCATTAAGGAGGAACAAGAGAAAGAAACCCACTATGACTGCTCTTGCATACCATTGTGCTGGTGGTGTTCGCTGACAGAATCATGGAAAAGAAAATTAGGAATACATAATTTATTATTGTTTGTAGGTTATGTGATTGTATAACTAGATAATCCAAGACAAAACCCAAATCCACGACCAAGCAATCAAAAGAATTCAGCAAGGTGTCAGGGTCCAAAATTATCATGCAGCAATCGATAGCCTTCATGTACCAAACACAAAAAATAACTAGCTGGAAGAAATCCATTGCCAACACAAAACTGGAAATAATCAGAAATAAACTTAATAGGACATTTCTGATATCTGTACAAGGGATGCTTTCAAATACTCTGCAGGGATACAAAAGACACTTTGACAAATAAAAAGCCATCCTGTGTTCTTGGTTGGGAAGACAGCGGGGGGGGGGTCACACCTGCCCGGATCTCCCCGACACGGATCTCCCAAGCGGCTGGTGGACGTCCCTCTGCCAGTCCCGCTGTGTTCCACGGATCTGATTGTTCAGTGGTTGGTTTGTTCACAATGTTTCATGTGGGAGTTACTACTTGCCGCGTGAGAACTCACCCCAAAAGTTAGTGTCCTAAAACCACCACAAACATGTATGGTCTCACGGTTTCTGTGGGTCAGGAATTCAGCAGTGGCTCCGCTGAGTGGTTCTGGGGCCTCCTGTGGGGGGTCCATCCAGCTCTGGGGACAGGGCTGAGGGCCTGCTGGTGCGGTGGCGCCAGTGGGCAGGGTGGGCAGAAGCCTCCGTTCCCCTCTGGGGACGCTGTGTCCTCGCAGCGGGGTGCTGGCCCCCGCTGGGGCACCCACCTGCACGGGGCAGCTGGGCAGATGCTGCAGTCTCCTGTGACCATCACTTCTGTACCTCCCTGTTAGTCAGAGGAGAGTCACTGAGTCTGGCCCGCAGTTATGCGGAGAGGAACTAGCCGCCCCTTTCAAGGGAGGAGTGTCATTTCAAAATATGGAGATATTTTAAAGCAACCCCAGTGGGAAAGTGGGCAGACATCCGTATAACAGTGAAGTTGGGTTTGCGTCCCACACCTGACTCCAGGATAAATTCCAGAGGGATTAAAAACTTAAATGCAGGAATAAAACCTGCAAGTACAAGGGAAATCAGCGGCAGATTTCTTCCAGCCTGGAGCCGAAAAGGCCAAAATGCACAAAGCCCAGAAACCATAAAATCAAAGATTAATAAATCTGACTGTTTATGGAGCTTTTGCCATGCAGAAATTTCTTTCTTTCTATTTGGTCCAGAGAGACATAAAATGAGGCGGGGGGGAATGCATTCTGGTAACATCCCGGACAAAGGGTTAATTTTCCTAATAGGTAGAATGTCTGCAGGTGGATACAAGTAAAGACCCGTGACTCACAGGAGAAGGAGTAAAGCATAAGGAAAATTCACAGCAAAGGAAACAAGAAGGGCACTTAAGTTACAACAAGAAGTGCAAATAGAAGTATTTGGAGATGACCATTTTTTTTACCTTCCAAATTGGCCCCATTGGTGAAAGCAGGGGAAGAGGCTCCCACCCCGTGTGTTCTGCACAACGGCACGGTGGTACGACTAGAGAGCTCAAGCTAGTGATGCTCACTGAAATTCTAAACCTACTCTTTAGCCTAAGAATGCAGATTATTTATTGTAATATAAATATCCACCAATAGAATAAATAGTGCAGTCTAGAATACCATGCACTACACACCACGCACAGGTGGAATTCTTCATATGCTCATGTGGAGAGGGCACCACAATCTATTAAGAGAAAGAAAAAAGTTAAGGTGTGCATCAGCATAAACTGATCATTTTTTGCGGGGGGTTAGGTAAGGGTTATAGCTGGCTATGGCAGATGTGTGAGTGTGACCCTCAGGTGGGAGCTCCTTTTCAAAATCAGCCTGATTTTATTAAGAATGAGAAGGGTCCCTGTCCACTTCAGTGTCTACAAAACAGCACTCATGTTCTATGTCCCTTTTATTTCTAGACAAGTAGATTGTGATAAAAATGATTTCTCTTTAAGAGGTATTCCATCCTCTGCCTTGAGGCCACCCACCTCACTCCAGAAGGAAGGGTTGGTTAAGGAATGTGTTTAGATCTGCATCCCTGGTGTCCAGATGTTGCCACTGTGCCAAATGTCATGGGCGCATCAGGAACCAGTTAGATTATATTTGTGTGCAGGCAGGAAGGGCAGGAAGGGCAAGGGCAGAAAAAGAAGAAACCACGACCCAGAGAAGCAGGTGGTCCTGAATTGTGCCTGGGGAGGTTGCAACCCCCCCCAGAGCAAGCACGCTGGCTGCCCAGGCCTGGGCTCAGAGGTCCCCGGCAGATGTGGGCACAGTGCACAGACACTGGACTGCAGGCTTTGGGGACAGGAGCCACATTTCTGGGCCTGCTGACACTCAGCCTCACACCATCGCTAGACCCCGATGAGACGGCTGCCTGCTGAGCCCCGCGAATGTGGGTTCAAGTTCTGAACTGTCAGTCAGGATCTGCGGTCTTCCTGGGATCTGCGGTCCAAGTGCGGCGTTGGCTGCCATCCGAGAGGCTGGTGTGGGGACACGCTTTCCTTCCTTGTGCGCTGTGCTGGGGCACAAGTCTGCACCTAGACCCGTGACTAGAGAATGGGCAAGGGATGAGAAAAACCCAAGACAAGCAAATAAAAACAGGCCCGATACCAATACCTGTCTTCAGGTTGTGCCTGGAGCCTGCTGCCTGCCTCTCAGCTGGGCCTGCATCCCTCCATACGAGCCCCAAGATAGATGGTGGGGGCCTCTAAGCAGTTCCCTCTTAAAGTGAGCACGATGTAGTCTCTCTCAGTAGAAGGTGCTGGAGGCACATTGTGTGAGGAAGAAGCTCTGGGGGGATCCTGGCATGGTGGGGGGGGTAATAGGTGTGAGCACCTCCAGGGAGTCACCCCCCGCCGTGGCCTCGACCATGGTTCTCCTGCCGTCTGGTAGCCTCGGCCTTGTGACAGCCTTCCTGCGGCCCTCTCCCCACAGACGCAGAGCCCCCCGCGTGCCCCCCACCTCCCTACACACCCGCACCTCGGTCCCTGCTGCCTGTTCCCCACCCGCACTCTGGCAGGTGGCCTTCTGCGAGCCAGCTCAGACCAGACTGGAGGCAGGGAGGCCTCAGGTCCCAGGACAGCTCCCCAGGGGTGGTCTGGGGGGTGCACGGGGGTCTGGGCCCCGGGCACAGGGCTCACCGAAGAAGCCCACAGCCCAGAGACATGCAGAAGCAGAGGGAGCCAGTCTGGGGACGGGAGCCTCTTCATGGGCAGACGTACAGACCGATGGCAGAGCAGCCTCCCTACAGCTTTGGAACCATGTAAGAAGCCGGGACTAACAAAGTCAGAATAATAGGAACATGAGCATCCTCATTTTCATGTGGGGTTTTAGCCACCCACATATAATAAATGTTAGTATTATACCATCTCTGCTTCAGATATGTTTAATCAATATGTATGTTCTACTAACATAGGCTCTAGGTTTGTGCTTTAATGACTCATATAAATCGTACAATGGCTTTCTGCCTCCCTCACAACAGTATGTGTCAGGTTTACTCATCACCCGAACAGAACGAGCTCACGCGTCTAATTACTAAGAAGTGTTCTCTTTATGACTGCCCCGCAAGTTATTTACCCATTTCGCTACCGACAGTCAGACTTTTCGAGGTTTTCGCTGCTACCAAGTGAAGTGGCATTCTTGCGGGCAAGGGAGAGCCTTGTCTGCCTTCTCACACACAAAGGGAGGACTTTTTCCACAAAGGCATGCAACGGGTGCCATGTGGCGCTCTCTGGAAGGAGACTCTGGGATGGCGATGCGGGCGCAGGGTGTCACTGGGGTTTCCCTCCGAATCACACCTTGTAGGGGAGCGAGGGAAGCAGGGCTGGACCGGGGGACAGGGGACTGCAAGGCAATGTCCACAAAAGTTCAGCTGAAGTGGCCAAGCCCCAGAGCTGCTCGCATCTTTACAAAGGAACCACACTTCCCGGGTAGAGAATTTTCAATAGAGGCTACTGCACTGAGCCTGTGGGGGCCGCTGGGTGGGATCCTGGGCTCATGCTTCCTCCCTCACCCTCTCCCTGATGGAGGCCTGTGCCTTCTCCTCAGAGAATGGGGGCCAGTCGGTTTTAGTTTTCTGGCACCAGGTAGATGCCACTCCAGAATTTTAATTGCTCCCTCAGGATTGAGCAGCAGCTCCCAGAAATGTCACTGAGTCCTGAGCGGCCAACGGGGTAACTGATACTGTCAATTTACCTTCCGGCAGTGAGAGAAGCCCTTTATTCTTTTGCAAAAATAGACTGGTTTCCTAGGCTAAGTGACCCCAAAGAGAAGGCAGACAGACGATGGGATCATTATAAACACAGCCCCTCCCTAAACATGGCACTGGGTTAAGAATTCGGGACATGAGCGTAGAACTCTCTAGTTACTGCATACGCACAATGTTGGGGCAGACTGGCCTGGGCACTGCTCAGGTTCAGTTGTCTGAGCAGCAGGTGATGCATCATTGGAGGACAAGGTGGCCAGTGATAGAACCTCGTAGCTGCTAAACAGGTGGAGCTTTTCAGACTGGAGTGTCTATCTGCATGTGGGAGTAAAGTCACTGCTCCGTATACAGAGGTAACCGGAGATACCCAGTGCTGCTTTTGCGGGATGCAAAGCCTCCTCAGTGTACTTCCATCAGCAGGCAGGAGGAGCACAAGGCTGGAGCCCAGATCTAACTAGCTGTCAGAATCCCACTTCTTTTCGGCAAAACAGATCCAACACCTGTTGTACCTACCTCACAAGTTCTGCTGAAATGAGAGCATGGAAAAGAACTATAAACACCATATTAGCACCAAAAATGTTCTCATAGATCAATTCCTTGCTGATCCAGAACACCAAAAATCTCCTTATAGAACAGTTCTTTGCTGATTGGAGCATGGACCCCAAGGGGAACTCATTTGTAGGTAATCGGAGGGAGCCCATCTGGATGGTCAAGCCCACATGCTGTGCCCGGAGAACATAGCAACTGATGCCACAAGGTGGCCCAGGTAAGGAGCCATGGCTTTGAGTCCAGCAAAGAAGGTGTCCAGCAAATAATAGCCTCATAGTCAGCAGGATCTTAGGCCAAACCCATGCTTATTGCTTCAAGGGGAAAATGTGCTTAGGCTGGAAGTGGAGAGAGCCCCTAAGTCTTCCTAGTGAGTTTCCAAAAGCCTACATTCCAGAGAAATTGAGTTTGAACAGGTGGTCTTGAACAGAAGTTGAGCCCAGAACTTTCCCACCTGCAGACTAGAGAAAGTCTTCCACGATGGCGGGGAGAGACTGCAAGAAGTGGGGTCGGCATAGGTGGAGTACACCTGTCACACCCCTGGAGCGGGCCGGGCATGGACTCGTCTTGGGGTGTGGTGGGCCCGTCATGCTTTCATCTGACTGCGTTGTAGGACCATCTGGGAGGAGCTATATAAAAACCAACATCCGAGCTGCCGGAGCAACGTGATGTCCATGTGCAAAAATAAGCTGGACCCCTACCTCACATCATGTGAATTAACTAGATGTGGGTCAGTAACCTAAATGTAAGACCTAAAACTGTGGAACCCTCAGAAGGAAACACAGGGTGACTCTTCATTATCTTGGGCGTGGTGACGGATTCTTAGATGTGATACCAAAAGTGCAAACGATAAAAGAAAAATAGATCAAATTTCATCAAAACCGAAAACTTTTGTGTATCAAAGGACGTTATCAAGAAAGTAAAAAGACCTTACAGAATGGGAGAAGCTATTTGCAAATATGCAGAGCATATAAAGGACTTCTACAACTCAACACAAAAAAGACAAAACAACCCAATTCAAAAACAGGCAAAGGACATACGAGAAGACAGAGAGATGGCCAATGTGCACACAAAAGGATGCTGCATATCCTGAGTCAGTGGGGAAATGCAAATCAAACCACAACAAGATGTCGCTCGTCACCCACTCGGGGCTACAGGAGGGCTGGAATTAAAAAAAGGCAAAACAGAAAATAAATTTTGGCAAAATGTAGAGAAATCGGAACCTCTGTCCGGTACTGGAGGGCAGGTAGAATGGTTTATCCTTGTGGAAACAGTGTGGCAGCTCCTCAAAAAGTTAAACATAAGATTACAGTCTGACCCAGCAATTCCACTCCTGGGAATATGCCTTCAAGCTTTGAAACTCACACAAATACTTGTAACCGACTGTCCACAGCAACACTCTTCATAGTGGCCCAAAGAGGGAGACAACCCCGACATCCATCGACAGACAAATGGATGAACAACCAATGGTGGACCCATACATTGTAGTATTCAGCCCTAAAAAGGAATGAAGTAGGGACATGCTACCACATGGGTAAGCCTGGAAAACACTATGCTAAGTGAGAAAAGCTAGGCACAAAGCTCCCACATTGCATAAGCCCGTTTATATGAGATGTGCAGAATAGGCAAATCCGTACAAGCAGAAAGTAGAACAACGGCCAGGGGTGGGGGGAGGGGAAATGGGATTAACCACTTAATGGGAACAGGGTTTTATTTGGGGGACATAAGATGTTTTGGAGCCAGATGAGGGTGATGCTTGCAGTAAGTTTTGCTGGTTGTTCACCATCAGTGGTTATTTTGTGTATCGTGAATTTTACCTTAATAAAAGGAAATCACACCCAAGAGCAGTTGAACTCAGAGGAGAGGCCAGGAATCAGTATTTTTTTAAAAATCGGCAACGTGAACTTGTAGCTACAGCTGGGACCTGCGGATGTAGGTGAAAAGGAAGGTGGATCTCCATGTTGCAAGCATGTCACAGGAGGGGGTCACGTAGTCAGGACTGGTGTCCCACACTGATCACCACATGGACCCTGGCTGAGGTCCCCTGCCCAGGCTCATCCCCAGCCTGTGGCGCTGGGGGAGATTCTAGAATCGTGGATGCAGCTGGGCAGTTGAAAGAAGATTCGAAATGCAATTAAAGTGATATTTGAGTACATCTGAGTTTACGGCTGGAGCCTAAAGCCCATGTGTTCTCATACATGTTAATTCTCCACATGCTGGGTCATACCATAAAATTCCTGCAGGGTGCTGCAGAGTGGAATAGGAGTCTGGCTCCCGTTTATTCACTCAACAAATATTGACTGAG
This sequence comes from Callorhinus ursinus, assembly GCF_003265705.2. NCBI lineage: Eukaryota > Metazoa > Chordata > Mammalia > Carnivora > Otariidae > Callorhinus > Callorhinus ursinus. Next base: position 3,449,430 of record NW_027397142.1, on the reverse strand, counting down.
CATCTACCAGGTGCCTGGCACTGTTCCAAGCACTGGAGTTACCGCAGCGAACCAGCAGGCTTAGCCTTGTTCACACTGCAGGGGGAACACCACTCTGGCCTTTGTCCCGAGAGCCCCTGGCCCAGGTGACCCCAGCATCTGTGTGTAGCGTAAGGAACCCCCTGTTGCTGTCTTTGGTAGATGGTTGCTCGGGCAGATGAGACCACCTGAACCTTACGTTCTCTTTGCTCCAGAGGCCGGGAGCTGGTTTTTAGGGGTCCCATGTTTGCATTGCTGTTGTCATGTGCAATCCCACTTCCTCAAACCCTTTTCGACCAGCTTCCTTGGCTCTCTGCGGGTCCACTCACTGAAGAGTCAAATAAAAATTTAACAAGTGCTTATTTAACATGTTATTTATTGCAACATTTAAGGACTGTGCTTTTATAATCTGGTCACCTTAAAGTACAAAATCTTACCAATTAGCATCCGTGAAAAGCTTCTCTTCAGTATACGAGGCAGTCTTTCCTAATCTCAACCATTATTCTCAACACAAGATGGGGCCAAATTGTAACAATTCCATACAAAAGAGGTTTTAAAAATTAGTTCTCGGGGGGCACCTGGGTGGCTTGGTTAAGCGACTGCCTTCGGCTCAGGTCATGATTCTGGAGTCCCGGGGTCGAGTCCAGCATCGGGCTCCCTGCTCAGTGAGGAGCCTGCTTCTCCCTCTGCCCCTCCCCCCTCTCATGTGCTCTCTCTCTCTCTCTCTCATTCTCGCTCTCTCAAATAAATAAATCTTTTAAAAAAAATTAGTTCTCGGGGCGCCTGGGTGGCTCAGTCGGTGAAGCATCTGCCTTCAGCTCAGGTCATGATCCCAGGGTCCTGGGATCGAGTCCCGCATCGGGCTCCCTGCTCGGTGGGGAGCCTGCTTCTCCCTCTGCCTCTGCACCCCCTGCTTGTGCTCTCTCTCTCTCTGACAAATAAATAAAACCTTTTAAAAAATAAAATAAAAATGAGTTCTTATTGCCAAAGGGACAGCCACTGTGACCCCCAGCTTCTGTCCTGTCTCCCAGAGCCTTTCCGTCCTGTTCAGTGACCATTCGAGCCACCTGAGGAATAAAATAGCTTAGTTCATAGCAGGTACAGTCCACGGCCCAGCCTCGCCAGGCCTTGCTTCCTGTTTCCCAGCTGCTCCTGCTTGGTCATGACCCAGCTTCTGCCTCAGTTTCTACCTGGGGGCAGCAGATGAGTCTCAGGGTGGGCCTCCCCAGGCTAGTGGCTGTCATGGATACTGCAGTGTTTAAACAAGTCTTCACCAAACATAATTCGTAACCAACTGAAGCTAAATAATTGTTCTCCTGTGTCCTTTCCCCTGGTTTACCCCCTAAGCCTCTTCCAGAAAGTGCACCATTCCCACCCAGGGGCTGGCTTGTGGGCGTCTGCCTCCAGCTTCGCCCCGAGGGTCCCTCCCCGTCCTCGCTCTGGGGACCTGGCGTCAATCCCACTTCATCCGCTCTAGCGTCTTCAGAGACAGAAATCCGTCCCTCCTCGATTGCTGTCACTCACCTCCAGGGTGGGTTTGGGGCTTTTCTGAGGGTGTGGGGCACTGATTTAGAAGCTCTGTGTTCCACAAGCAATAAAACTGCTTAAACGTTTATTAGGGTAGAGAGGAATTCGGTGCTAGGCCTTTTCTAAATCCTTCAAGACCTGTCCTCATTCAAATATTTGGAGATGAGCCATGACTGGATGTGAGATGCAGGGCGCTGAGGCCGTCTCTTGAGAAAGCTCTCGCCCGGGGCGATCAGTGTCCCGACAGAGGCTCGCCCACCTGTGGGAGCGTGGAGGCAGATCCAGGGAGGGGGGGTGCCATGCCCCGGGTGGTCTGCGGGGACACAGACCATTTACGGGGCCTGACACGCAGCCTAGCGCGCTCCGGTCACTTTAGGGTAGGCGTGCCTGCACACTTCCCTTGTGAGTGCGTCCAGCCAGCTGGCTGCTGCACTGAGAGCAGGGAGGGCGAGGGGAGGGCAGGGCCCGGGAGCGGACGTCATGCGTCTAGACCAGCACCGCTGACCTGTTGGGCTTGATAATTCCTTGTTTCCGCGTTGGTCCTCTGCACACATGGGGTGTTGGCAGCGTCCTGGACCTTCCCCACTGGATGTCAGCAGAGCGCCCCTTCCCCCTGACAGCCAGCAATCTTTACAGGAACGGTCTCCAGACATTCGGATGTCCTCTGGGGGACGTTCCCCTAGGGGCTCCTAGAGATTCTCCGTAAGCGCATAGGTTTCCATGCTTCTCCTCAGAGACCTTGAAAGGCCATTTTACTCTGTCTCCTAAACTGATTTGGATGCAGAAGAACGCTTATGTTCATGTAATATCTATTAACATTCCTTGGGATTGAGGTTTTATGAAACACACCCTAAAAAAGTCTGGTTCAAGAAATACTGCGTGCGTAAGGGTCCTGGTGGGGGGTCAGTCGCCGATGACTGGTGCTGCCCAGCGTCCCAGGGAGGGGACTCGGCTGACGCAAAGGTGACCAGGAGCATGTCTGCTCCCCTGCACTCCTGTACCTTCCAACCACCCTGCTTCTGCAGGTGTGCCTTCAAGCAGACACATGCCCGTTATCTTTCTGGGGCGGAAAGCGGGAGGAAGTACCTTGTCGAAGCCAGAGTGGGATCCCCGAGCCTCCCCCAACCCCCACACCCAGACGTTCCCTAACTGCTCCCCCTTCCTTCCCTGTCTCCTCTTCAGAGGCTTCAACTGATGACTTAAAGGCCACTGTCCGGCTGAATAGAAGTGTCTTGGGGAGATTTCCCTCCCCACCCCAACCCGCGAACAGCCTCCGGTCAACTAAGGGAGCCCGGTGGGAACTGTTTGCTAACCTGGGCTTATCCAGGCAAAACCGTGCACGGGTACTCACACACCTGCGTGTCTCAGCTGGACTCTGTGAAGTGTCAGAAGATGCTTTTTTCCCATTGTAGAGCCTGGGCCCAGGCAAGAAGAGATTTGGGGTTGACAAGGTGTTCCACTCAGTAAAAACGTACTTTTCCTGCCCTACATAAAGCATCGGGGAAACCAGATGTGTCTCCTTGAATATTTATGGTCTCGCAGCTTCTTCCATTAATAATTCATCACACATAGGAATGTCTACCCATCAACAGGGCTGCTCAGGGAGGAGATGCAGCAGAAAACCCTCCTCCTCCCACCAACCCTGGAAGTTCCTGAACCCGAAGCAGACAGATGGGGAGCCACATGCTACGTGCAGATCATCCCCCATGAAAGATAATAAGACACACTTTGTTGGAAGTTTCTACAGCAAGCCTTTATTACTGTGATAAATCACGGGGGGAAATCATCAAGAAAAAAGAGCATTGCTTTTCCAAACAAACTTCTAAGAGGAAAGTTTGGCTTCTTTTGTCATTATGGGACCAAATATCGCTGCTAAGTTGGTCTATTCTAAATACACAAGGAAGCTTTCTGCCCCGTGAAAGCTAGCTTGTCTCCAGCTCAATGCCGTCAGAATTACAAACACCTTTGTTTCTGGTTATAAATTATATTCATCGCAAGAGTGTCGGAAAATAATTTCAAAAGTTAAAAGAAAAGTCACCTGTAATCCCAACACATGGGGATAGGCACTATTTATGTCTTGCTTTGTAATCTTCTAAGGAATACAAACCTATATAAATAAATATGTGGTTAAAAATAATATCGTGCAATAAGTTCTTATAAATGTCATTCCATGGGTGCCTGGGTGGCTCAGTCATTAAGCGTCTGCCTTCGGCTCAGGTCATGATCCCAGGGTCCTGGGATCGAGCCCTGCATCGGGCTTCCTGCTCGGCGGGAAGCCTGCTTCTCCCTCTCCCACTCCCCACTGCTTGTGTTCCCTCTCTCGCTGTGTCTCTCTCTGTCAAATAAAGAAATAAAATCTTTAAAAAAATGAAATTAAAATAAATAAATAAATAAATAAATAAATAAATAAATGTCATTCCATAGAAGTGTACTGTCTTCCTCATTTCCTATAATTTACACACACACACACACACACACACACACACATGCAATATAATGGCTTCACGGCCTTTCATAGTACGGATTATTCTGTGACATTTTATCAAATTCCCTGATTAATATTAATGTTGCTCCTACTCTTTTCTATTATTACAATAATGCCGTGAGAAGCGCCCTTGCATTGCTGGATCCTGAGACTGACTTTGCTCCCTCCCTCTGTCCGCCCTGGGAGGAGTGTGTGTCCGAGGTGACGAGGTCTGTGATCACCGACCGAAAGTTTATAGCTTTTCTCCACTGTTAGGGCACAGGGAGAGGCGGTGCCAGTGGGCCACAGGATGACCGTGCCCAGAGCAGCCCCTGCAGCTCCCCTGCTCAAGGGAACAAGGAGATCAGCCCCAGGATTGCCCTGCAGGGAACGCAGAGCCTCTGTGATGACATTTCTTTAGTAACGAACTGAGAGCTTTGGAGCCTAGCCGTGAACTCCGGGTTTTGATGTTCTGGTAGAACAAGCACGGGCCTTTCCTGAAGTTGATGGAACTCCAGATTGCTCTCTCGAGGGCTTACAACAAGGAGAGTCAGAGCATCCAGCAAGAGGGTCGCACACGCCCCAGCAAAGCCTGCGAACGCAAGCAATGCTGGCACCCCCGCCATGCCGCTCCCCTTCTCCCGTCTGTCCGTCCGCGGGCGGCCTGTCTGTCCATCAGCAGGCGGCCTGTCCATTGGC